>NC_142813.1:30568782-30678869 GCF_049724085.1 Artemia sp. Qi Xiang Cuo
TATGCAAGTTAGTATAGGGAAGAGTTCGATCTTTATTATAACATTTTTTTGGTCACTTAAAAAGGGCACTAGAACTCTTAATTTCCGTTCTAATGAGCCCTCCCACGATATTCTAGGACCACTGGGTCGATACGATCACCCCTGGGGAAAAAAAACAAACAAACAAACAAACAAACAAATAAACACGCATCCATGATCTTTCTTCTGGCAAAAAATACAAAAATCCACATTTTTGCAGATAGGAGCTTGAAAACTCTACATTAGGGTTCTCTGATACGCTGAATCTGATGGTGTGATTTTCATTAAGATTCTATAACTTTTAGGGGGTCTTTCCCCCTTTTTTTGAAAATTAGCCAAATTTTCTCAGGCGCGTAACTTTTGATGGGTAGCTCTAAACTTGATGAAAGTTATATATTTGAAATCAGCATTGAAATCTGATTGAAAACCCGTTTTCTAGAGTTTCGGTTACCATTGAGCCGGGTCGCTCCTTACTTACAGTTCGTTACCACGAACTGTTTGATTCATTAATTGGATATTTTAATATATCCTATATGGTCTAGAGGTCGGGATAGCTCTCACCCAGGTGGCTTGAGTTCAATTTCCGTAAGGGAAATTTTTACTTATGATGATTTCTTAAGGAACAGAATTAAAATCTCTTAATGTATTAAAAATAATTTGTTTTAATTACAGAAAGTTTTTAACCCCATTAATTTTCTTTAAAATGAGCCATTGAACAACTCTCTACGTAGTTCCAGTGCGAAGCTATCTGTTGAATTACTAACCTATACTATAAATAAGTGGCGTATAAAATTTAGTATAGGCAAGAGGTCGTTCTTTATTATAATATTCTGGTAGCAACTTTTTTCTTATGTTTGTTTCGGTAATCTATATCGTTATCATACCGTTCCTTGCTCTTTTGTTTCGCTGTCTCAATTTTCCCTTCTCGATACCCCTGATCCGTAAGATACCTCTGTTTTGCTCTGTCATATTTCATTTTCTTAAATCCTGGATCACAAGACATCTTAGTAGCAATCCTTACGCGTGCTCGAGCTTTATTGCGTTTGGTGGCATTTTTATCTCTTTTAAATAAACTTTTCTTATATTTCAGGATGTTAGCTTTATTTTTTGTGTAGTAAAGTTTTCTATTAGTAGAAATTTGGATTGTTCTATTTTGATATTGTTTTTGGTTATTCTTTCTTTTTTTCCACTCGCGTGAGACCATATTTTTTCAAGATTTAAAATTATTAAGCACACAAAATCCCGTGTCGAGTATCTAAAACCTAGCATAAAACAAAACTAATTTTAAAATTTTCAGGTATTTATCTTGTTTGAATTACAAAATTAGTATTATTGGTTAGACACCATAAATATTTTTGCAGTTTAAATAATAAGTTTAGTGATTCTGGACTGAAAACTAAAATAATTGCAATTATGAGACAATAATATGGAGATATGTACTTTACGGGTTACAGGATACAATAATAAATTTGAACTGAGATGAAAAAAAAATTTCTTCCAGGAGACAAAAAGCAAAACTAATTTTAGAATTTTCATGTATTTTTGTTGTTTAAATTAAAAAATTACTATTACTGATTAGGCATCATAAATATTTTTGCAGTTTACATAATAATTTTAGCGATTAAGCCAAAAAAGAAAATTTTGGTTCCAGGAGTTTCGGTTACTATTGAGACAAGTAGCTATTATTACTATAGAGTTCATTACATGGACTGTTTTATTGCTTCAAAATTCAAATATCTTTGAAAAGACTGCAGTATGAAAATACATCAAAAATGCAATTTTTTTGACAAAATTGATTCTACTTTAAAAAGTATTTTATTTTTAAATACAAAAGTGACTAGATGTTGCAATTTCCTTTAAAATGAGCTATTATACAGCTCTCTATGATTTTCCAGTGCCCAGCTAGCTGAGCAGAAAGAAAAAGCGGAAAGAAAAAAATATCCCGTTTGTGGAGAATAACGTGGTAAAAGTCAATTTTCTTGATTTTCAAGCCAATATATTTTCTTTGTTATTCAAGCCAAAGGGAGGTAAGTTTCCTTTATAGAGGATTCGGACAAGGCGGTTCTAATGGTGTACTTTTTGTTTTGATCTGACTCTTTTTTTAGGAGTTGGGGGGTTTTATATTTCTTGACATTGGAGGTGATCGTCTCTTACTAGGTTGCTAGCTACCGCTGCAACCCGGATTGCTAGCTACCGCTGCAACCCGGATTAAAGGTAGAACTCTTTCTAATTGATTACAAACAGGAAAAGGCCTACGGCTTTTTCTTCTTTGGAATAGTAAGAGACTAGCCTCAAACAATCAAGTAGCTAACTAAATCAAATGTATGTATTGGGTTTTTATTCCAATGACCGTCTTTTAGTGTAAAATTTTAATATATTGGCCTTAAATATAATAACTGTACTAGCCTATGCTATAGTTAAGCGGCCTATAAAATTTAGTATAGGAAAGAGGTCGTTCTTTATTATAACCACTGCAACCCGGATATAGTTAAGTGGCCTATAAAATTTAGTTTAGGCAAGAGGTCGTTCTTTATTATAATTTTAATATAATTGGTGGTTCAAAGCCATCCGGGATCGATTTCTTTTAGTTTGGAATTCCGCTATCAATAAAACATGATACCGCCGATACTTACGAAATTCCAATTTACAGTATCGATCCCTTATGTATGGTCTCCTAGTGATCTTTTTTTTAATATAACTTCAGTTACTATGGACTAAAGTTCGTTCTTTAATGTAAACTTTTTGTTTTGATCTGACTCCTTTGTTAGGAACTATGGGTTTTTATATTTCTTAACATTGGACGTGATCGTCTCTTACTACTAGCTATCGCTGCAACCAGAAAAAAACACATTGTGCCCACAGAAAAAAAACACATTGTGCCCACATCGTTATTTACTCAGGCAGTGCTAGCGCGCTGCCTATGATAATAAACTGATTACACACAGGAAAAAGCCTACGGCTTTTTCTTCATTTAAATAGTAAGAGACGAGTCTCAAATAATCAAGTAGCTAGCTAATTCCAAAGGTATGCAATTTTTTTTATTCCAATGATCGTTTTTTATTGTAACTAGGTTTCAGCCATCTCTACAGCCATGATACTATTGGAAATTACATAATCCCTATTTATGTTTTAGTTAATATGGGCAAGGTGTCGTTCTTTATTATATATAGACTAAGGTTCGTTCTTTCATGTAAAACTAGCAAAACATTTTTTAAGCCTGATGAAGATTTAACTAATGTGTCAAAAGTAAGGTTGCAAGTCGACGATTTTGTTTTGGCCTTATTATAATTGGTATGGTGAAATAATAATACGCATATGGCTCTTAAATCATACTTCCTTATAGTTCAATATGGTCTAGTGGCTAGGATAGTTAACCTTCACTTAACAGGCTCGGGTTCGATTCCCGGGGTGGGAAAATTTTTAACTCTATAATCTTCAAACATTTGAACCTTTTATAATTTATAATGATGCATAATATAAATACTGTAATCTTAACTATAGTGAAGTTGCTAATGCAAGTTAGTATAGGGAAGAGTTCGATCTTTACTATAATTTCCGTATGGGAAATTTTTACTTATGATGATTTCTTAAGGAATATAATTAGAATTTCTTCATGTAATAAAAATAATTTGTTTTAATTACAAAAGGTTTTTAACCCCATCAATATCCTTTAAAATGAGCTATTGAACAACTCTCTACGATGTTCCAGTGCAAAGCTATCTGTTGAACTTATACTATAATTAAGTGGAGTATAAAATTTAGTATAGGCAAGAAGTCGTTCTTTATTATATTTCATGTATTTTTGTTGTTTAAATTAAAAAATTACTATTACTGATTAGGCATCATAAATATTTTTGCAGTTTACATAATAATTTTAGCGATTAAGCCAAAAAAGAAAATTTTGGTTCCAGGAGTTTCGGTTACTATTGAGACAAGTAGCTATTATTACTATAGAGTTCATTACATGGACTGTTTTATTGCTTCAAAATTCAAATATCTTTGAAAAGACTGCAGTATGAAAATACATCAAAAATGCAATTTTTTTGACAAAATTGATTCTACTTTAAAAAGTATTTTATTTTTAAATACAAAAGTGACTAGATGTTGCAATTTCCTTTAAAATGAGCTATTATACAGCTCTCTATGATTTTCCAGTGCCCAGCTAGCTGAGCAGAAAGAAAAAGCGGAAAGAAAAAAATATCCCGTTTGTGGAGAATAACGTGGTAAAAGTCAATTTTCTTGATTTTCAAGCCAATATATTTTCTTTGTTATTCAAGCCAAAGGGCGGTAAGTTTCCTTTATAGAGGATTCGGACAAGGCGGTTCTAATGGTGTACTTTTTGTTTTGATCTGACTCTGTTTTTAGGAGTTGGGGGGTTTTATATTTCTTGACATTGGAGGTGATCGTCTCTTACTAGGTTGCTAGCTACCGCTGCAACCCGGATACAGGGGTTTTGGACAAGGCGGTTCTAATGGTGTACTTTTGAATTTGATTTGACTCCTTTTTTTTTAGGAACTATGGGTTTTTATATTTCTTAACATTGGACGTGATCGTCTCTTACTAGGTTGCTAGCTACCGCTGCAACCCGGATTAAAGGTAGAACTCTTTCTAATTGATTACAAACAGGAAAAAGCCTACGGCTTTTTCTTCTTTGAAATAGTAAGAGACTAGCCTCAAACAATCAAGTAGCTAACTAAATCAAATGTATGTATTGGGTTTTTATTCCAATGACCGTCTTTATAATATGGACGAGAGATCGTTCTTTACTGTAATTTCTTCCAGGAGACAAAAAGCAAAACTAATTTTAGAATTTTCATGTATTTTTGTTGTTTAAATTAAAAAATTACTATTACTGATTAGGCATCATAAATATTTTTGCAGTTTACATAATAATTTTAGCGATTAAGCCAAAAAAGAAAATTTTGGTTCCAGGAGTTTCGGTTACTATTGAGACAAGTAGCTATTATTACTATAGAGTTCATTACATGGACTGTTTTATTGCTTCAAAATTCAAATATCTTTGAAAAGACTGCAGTATGAAAATACATCAAAAATGCAATTTTTTTGACAAAATTGATTCTACTTTAAAAAGTATTTTATTTTTAAATACAAAAGTGACTAGATGTTGCAATTTCCTTTAAAATGAGCTATTATACAGCTCTCTATGATTTTCCAGTGCCCAGCTAGCTGAGCAGAAAGAAAAAGCGGAAAGAAAAAAATATCCCGTTTGTGGAGAATAACGTGGTAAAAGTCAATTTTCTTGATTTTCAAGCCAATATATTTTCTTTGTTATTCAAGCCAAAGGGCGGTAAGTTTCCTTTATAGAGGATTCGGACAAGGCGGTTCTAATGGTGTACTTTTTGTTTTGATCTGACTCTGTTTTTAGGAGTTGGGGGGTTTTATATTTCTTGACATTGGAGGTGATCGTCTCTTACTAGGTTGCTAGCTACCGCTGCAACCCGGATCGTTCTTTACTGTAAATAGCTGTCACCCAGCAGGCTTGAGTTCAATTTCCGTACGGGAAATTTTTACTTATGATGATTTCTTAAGGAACATAATTAAAATTTCTTAATGTAATAAAAATAATTTGTTTTAATTACAAAAGGTTTTTAACCCAATTAATTCCCTTTAAAATGAGCCATTGAACAACTCTCTACGATGTTCCAGTGCCATGCTATCTGTTGAATTACTAACCTATACTATAATTAAGTGGCGTATAAAATTTAGTATAGGCAAGAGGTCGTTCTTTATTATAAAATCTTAACTATAGTGAAGCTGCGCATGCAAGTTAGTATAGGGAAGAGTTTGATCTTTATTATATATGTTTCAGTTAACATGGGCAAAATGTCGTTCTTTATTTTAATTCTATTTTAAAGATAATTTGTTTTAATTAAAAAAAATTTTTAACCCCATTAGTTTCCTTTAAAATGAGAAATTGAACAACTCTCTACGATGTTCCAGTGCCAAGCTATCTGTGAAATTACTAACCTATACTATAGTTAATTGGCGTTTAAAATTTAGTATAGGCAAGAGGTCGTTCTTTACTATAAAATTCCTAACCTATACTATAATTAAGTGGCGTATAAGATTTAGTATAGGCAAGAGGTCATTCTTTATTATAATTTGATCTGACTCTTTTTTTAGGAGTTGGGGGGTTTTGTATTTCTTAACATTGGAGGTGATCGTCTCTTACTAGGTTGCTAGCTACCGCTGCAACCCGGAAATTATCTCTTTTAAATAAACTTTTCTGATATTTCAGGCTGTTATCTTTGTTTTTTGTGTAGTAAAGTTTTTTATTAGTAGAAATTTGGATAGCTATATTTTGATATTGTTTTTGGTTATTCTTTCTTTTTTTCCACTCGCGTGAGACCATATTTTTTCAAGGTTTAAAATTATTAAGTACACAAAATCCCGTGTCGAGTATCTAAAACCTAGCATAAAAAAAAACTAATTTTAAAATTTTCATGTATTTATCTTGTTTGAATTACAAAATTATTATTATTGGTTAGACACCATAAATATTTTTGCAGTTTACATAATAAGTTTAGCGATTTTGGACTGAAAACTAAAATAATTGCAATTATGAGACAATAATATGGAGATATGTACTTTACGGGTTACAAACCAAAAAAAGTTTGGTTCCAGGATACAATAATAAATTTGAACTGAGATGAAAAAAATTTTTCTTCCAGGAGACAAAAAGCAAAACTAATTTTAGAATTCTCATGTATTTTTGTTGTTTAAATTAAAAAATTACTATTACTGATTAGGCATCATAAATATTTTTGCAGTTTACATAATAATTTTAGCGATTAAGCCAAAAAAGAAAATTTTGGTTCCAGGAGTTTCGGTTACTATTGAGACAAGTAGCTATTATTACTATAGAGTTCATTATCATGAACTGTTTGATTGCTTCAAAATTCAAATATCTTTGAAAAGACTGCAGTATGAAAATACATCAAAAATGCAATTTTTTTGACAAAATTGATTCTACTTTAAAAAGTATTTTATTTTTAATTACAAAAGTGACTAGATGTTGCAATTGCCTTTAAAATGAGCTATTATATAACTCTCTATGATTTTCCAGTGCCCAGCTAGCGGAGCAGGAAAAAAAGCAGAAAGAAAAAAATATCCAGTTTGTGGAGAATAACGTGGTAAAAGTCAATTTTCTTGATTTTCAAGCCAATATATTTTCTTTGTTATTCAAGCCAAAGTGCGGTAAGTTTCCTTTATAGAGGATTCGGACAAGGCGGTTCTAATGGTGTACTTTTTGTTTTGATCTGACTCTTTTTTTAGGAGTTAGGGGGTTTTATATTTCTTAACATTGGAGGTGATCGTCTCTTACTAGGTTGCTAGCTACCGCTGCAACCCGGACTAATTCAAAAATTGTCAGGTATTGCTCTAGTTTGAATTAAAAAATTCGTATTATTGGTTAGACATAATGAATATTTTTGCAGTTTACATAATAACTTAAGAGATTCTGAACTCAAAACTAAAATAAAAAAAAAATGAATATTTCTCATTGGAAATATAGGACAACAATACAGAGATACGTAATTTACTGGTTAAGCCAAAAAAATTTGAACTAAGATGATATAAAATTAATGGCGTATAAAATGGTGTAGCGAGTCAATTGAAGCAAAAGGAAAACCAAACTAGTTTTTAAATTTTCAGGTTTTTTTCTGGTTTGAATTAAAAAATGGAAATTATTGTTAAGACACCGTAAATATTTTTGCACTTTGCAACTAAATAAAATTATATTTTTTTAAATTTTCAGGAATTATTCTAGTTTCAGTTGACAAATAAGATTTTTTTTTCTTCAAGGAATCGAGCAGCTAACTAAGTCCAATATATACAATGGTATGTTCTTCGAATGATCTCTTTTAATTAGGTTCCTAGCTACCGCTGCAAACCGGAACTATTAAAAAATATTTTATCTTTAATTACAGAAGGAACTAGATTTTGCAAGTTTTACTATTGAGACGAGTCGCTCTTACTATACTACAACATATAGTTCGTTATCACGAACTGTTTGCTTTGATGTATATATTGGTACCAAAATTTCGTTCTTTAGAGTTTCGGTTACTATTGAGACAATCATAATTTTGTTCTTTAGAGTGTCGGTTACTATTGAGACAAGTATCTACTATTACTATAGATTTCATTACCATGAACTGTTTGATTGCTTCAAAATTTAAATATCTTTGAAAAGACTGCAGTATGAAAATACATCAAAAATGCAATTTTTTTGACAAAATTGATTCTACTTTAAAAAGTATTTTATTTTTAATTACAAAAATGACTAGATGTTTCAATTTCCTTTAAAATAAGCTATTATATAACTCTCTATGATTTTCCAGTGCCAAGCTAGTTGAGGAGGAAAATCAAGCGGAAAGAAAAAAATATCCCGTTTGTGGAGAATAACTTGGTTAAAGTCAATTTTCTTGATTTTCAAGCCAATGTATCTTCTTTGTTATTCAATCCAAAGAGTGATAAGTTTCCTTAATAGGGGTTTTGGACAAGATGGTTCTAATGGTGTAATTTCTGTTTTGATCTGACTCTTTTCTTAGGAGTTAGGGGGTTTTTATATTTCTTAACATTGGACGTGATCGTCTCTTACTAGGTTGCAAGCTACCGCTGCAACCCGGATTACAAACACATATACTATTAACCCTAATAGGCTCGTTTTCGCCATAATTGAAAAACATTGCTTTTCCTTCGCTGTTGATAGGTATGCTTATATATATATTTTTATTGCTGCTACATAAACTGCAATTGCTCCTTCCAAAATTAATATACGAATTTTCTAAGAAGTACGCCTCCGTATATTCACTGTGTTGTCGAACATTTTCCATTGCATTTATAAACTGTTCCACAGTTGCCAATCCATACCTTGAAAGCTTTTCATTAAACTGACAACATTTCTTTTGGATATTACTATAAAGCTTTGCCAAAGCATTTCTAGCCGACTTTTCAACAGCATCCGCTCTTTCAAAGAGAATTTTAATCTGTAATTTTGAATACTTTTCGTGATCCCGATAAAACATGCGTAAAATGTTTTTCAATTTACAAAGATCAGCCTGCATTTTTGCCATCTTCTTGTATTTTTGAATGTAATTTTTCCCTTTGTCCTTATGCGTTCTTCGGTACAACCTCGCAGAGAATTTAAGTTTTTCATTATAGATTTTTTCACCCCAGTATCTACCTATTCTGGTAGCAACTTTTTTCTTATATATTTTTCGGTAATCTTCCTCATTGTGATAACGCTCCTTGATCTTTTGTCTAGCCTCATCAATTGTTGCTTCTCTATAAAGTTTATCATTGTGATAACGCTCCTTGATCTTTTGTCTAGCCTGCTCAATTCTTGCTTCTCTGTAATCTTTATCATTATCATACCGTTCCTTGCTCTTTTGTTTAGCCTGCTCAATTTTTGCTTCTCTATAAAGTTTATCATTGTGATAACGCTCCTTGATCTTTTGTCTAGCCTGCTCAATTCTTGCTTCTCTGTAATCTTTATCATTATCATACCGTTCCTTGCTCTTCTGTCTAGCCTGCTCAATTGTTGCTGCTCTATAAAGTTTATCATTGTGATAACGCTCCTTGATCTTTTGTCTAGCCTGCTCAATTCTTGCTTCTCTGTAATCTTCATCATTACCATACCGTTCCTTGATCTTTTGTTTGGCTGTTTCAATTTTTGCATGTCTATAATCTTCTTCATTGTGATAACACATCTTTCTGTTTTGTTTGATTACTTCTCGATACGCCTGGTTGGTTGAATACCTTTGCTTTTTTCTTTTCAAGATACTATCTCTGTTGTTTGTGTAGTACTGTTTTTTTAACTTGCGTATAGCTTGCTTTGATCTAACTTTTATCTAATTATGAATGAGAACATTTACAGTTTTGACGCTTCTTATATAGTAATTATGACGTCACGGCGTAATGATTTTATTTCACGACGTCATGGCGCAATGGTATTATTTCATGACGTCTTCAGAAACAACAATATAATTTCGTGTTTTTCTATTCACGTTTCATAGCTCTAATATAAATCTATGATGACATTCATTATTTATCTAGTAGGGTTTCAGACAAGGTAGTTCTAATGATGTACTTTTGTGTTGATCTGACTCTATTTTTAGGAGTTTTGGGTTTTTATATTTCTTAGCATTGGACTGATCGTCTCTTGCTAGGTTGCTAGCTACTGCTGCAACCTAGATTCACATATATATTATTTATGAGAGGCAGCCTGGCCGAGTGGTCCAAGGCACTGGTGTTAGCCACCAGTCTCTTCGGAGGCGTGGGTTCAATTCTTACTGCTGGTATACGATTATGTTTGAGAGACTGCAGTGTGAAAAGACATCAAAAATGCAGTTTTTGGTGGAAAAATTTATTCTCTTTTAGAAATAATTTATTTTAGTTAATATAGATTTTTAACCCAATTAATTTTCTTTAAAATGAGCAATTGAACAACTCTCTACGATGTTCCAGTGCCAAGCTATCTCTGGAAACAAAGAAAAAAAAATATCCCGTTTAGGCAGAATGTTGTAGTAGCTGCCACTTTTCTTGATTTTCAAGCCAATATATTTCCCTTGCTGTTCAAGCCAAGGAACAGAAAGTTTACTATACAGGGGTTTCGGACAAGGCGGTTCTAATGGTGTACTTTTGGTTTTGATCTGACTCCTTTTTTAGGAACTATGGGTTTTTATATTTCTTAACATTGGACGTGATCGTCTCTTACTAGGTTGCTAGCTACCGCTGCAACCCGGAAAGTGGTCCAAGGCACTGGTGTTAGCCACCAGTCTCTTCGGAGGCGTGGGTTCAAACCTTACCGCTGGTATAAGATTATGATTTATGTACAAAAATCAAATATCTTTGAAAAGATTGCAGTATGAAAAGACATCAAAAATGCAGTTTTTAATTAAAAAATTTATTCTCTCTGAGAAATTTTGAACAACTCTCTACGATGTTTCAGTGCCATGCCATCTGCGGAAAACAAGAAAAAAAGAAAAAAATATCCCGTTTAGGCAGAATGTTGTAGTAGCTGCCACTTTTCTTGATTTTCAAGCCAATATACTTCCCTTGCTGTTCAAGCCAAGGAACAGAAAGTTTCCTATACAGGGGTTTCGGACAAGGCGGTTCAAATGGTGTACTTTTTGTTTTGATTTGACTCTTTTTTTAGGAACTATCGGTTTTTATATTTCTTAACATTGGACTTGATCGTCTCTTACTAAGTTGCTAGCTGCCGCTGCAACCAGGACCTCTGTATGGCACTATACCAAGACAAGTAACATTTTACATATTCTTGTATTATCTGAACATTTAGTTGTTATTCGCCGTGGTTTCTTCTTTACTAGATTTCAGCTCTGTCCAATGAATCTTACATAGTTCCCAATTATAAGGAACTACATTTATCTTTTATCTAATATTTTATTTTTAATTACAAAAGGCACTAGATGTAGCAACTTTCTTTAAAATGAGCTATTATACAGCTCTCTATGATTTTCCAGTGCCCAGCTAGCTGATGAGGAAGAAAAAGCGGAAAGAAAAAAAGATGCCGTTTGTGGAGAATATCGTGGTCAAAGTCAATTTTCTTGATTTTCATTCCAATATATTTTCTTTGTTATTCAAGCAAAAGGACGGTAAGTATGCTATATAGAATTGTTGGACAATGCGGTTCTAATAGTGTACTTCTTATTTTGATCTGAATCATTTTTCAGGAGTTATGGATTACTTTAGTTTTTACTATATGGAGTGATCGTCTCTTACTAGGTTGCTAGCTACCGCTGCAACCTAGATTAATAAATCAAATATCTTTGAGAAAACTGAAATATGAAAAGAAAATTGATAAAAGTATCATGTGTATCATATTGTTAATTTTAAAACTTCAATAAATGAGGTCATAGTCCAAGTGGGAAGCACGATCAGCCTTTAACCGAAAGGTTGGTGGTTCAATTCCAACCGAGATCATTTTCTTTAATTTGCAATTCAGCTATCAATAAAATTATAAAAAAAATATCCCGTTTAGGCAGAATGTTGTAGTAGCTGCCACTTTTCTTGATTTTCAAACCAATATATTTCCCTTGCTGTTCAAGCCAAGGGACTGAAAGTTTCCTATACAGGGGTTTTGGAGAAGGCGGTTCTAATGGTGTACTTTTGAATTTGATCTGACTTCTTTTTTTAGGAACTATGGGTTTTTATATTTCTTAACATTGGACGTGATCGTCTCTTACTAGGTTGCTAGCTACCGCTGCAACCCGGATCTTTCAAATTGATTACAAACAGGAAAAAGCCTACGGCTTTTTCTTCTTTGAAATAGTAAGAGACTAGCCTTAAGCAATCAAATAGCTAACTAAATCAAATGTATGTAATGGGTTTTTATTCCAAGGGTCGTCTTTTAATGGAAAATTTTAATATATTAATCTTAAATATAACTGTACTAGCCTACACTATAGTTAAGTGGCCTATAAAATTTTGTAGAGGCAAGAGGTCGTTCTTTATTATAAAACCTCAAAGAATCAGAAAGCTAACTAAGTCCAATATAAGCAATTGTTTGTTATTCTAATGATCATCTTTTAATTTGGCGTTTCTTACTAGTTTGCTAGCTACCACTTAAACCCGGATTATGTAATAGGTTGCTAGCTACCGCTGCAACCTAGATATTCTTATTTCTGCTACTATGGGCTAAGGTTCGTTCTTTCATGTAAAACTAGCAAAACATTTTTTAAGTTTGATGAAGATTAGACTAATATGTCAAAAGTAAGGTTGCAAGTCGACGATTTTGTTTTGGCCTTATTATAATTGGTATGGTGAAATAATAATATGCATATGGCTCTCAAATCATACTTCTTTATGGTCCCATATGGTTTAGTGGCTAGGATAGTTAACTTTCACTTAACAGGCCCGGGTTCAATTTCCGGTGTGGGAAACTTTTTAAATCTATAATCTTCGAACATTTGAACCTTTTATAATTTATAATGATGTATAATATAAATACTGTAATCTTAACTATAGTGAAGTTGCCTATGCAAGTTAGTATACGGAAGAGTTCGATCTTTATTATAAAAAAAGCCTACGGCTTTTTCTTCTTTTAAATAGTAAGAGACGATTCTCAAATAATCAAGTAGCTAGCTAATTCCAAAGGTATGCAATTTTTTGTTATTCCAATGATCGTTTTTTATTGTAACTAGGTTTTAGCCATCTCTACAGCCATGATACTATTGGAAATTACATAATCCCTGTTTATGTTTCAGTTAACATGGGCAAGGTGTCGTTCTTTATTGTATTTTTGCCATCTTCTTGTATTTCTGAATGTAATTTTTCCCTTTGTCCTTATGCGTTCTTCGGTACAACCTCACAGAGAATTTAATTTTTTCATTATAACTTTTGTCACCCCAGTATCTACCCATTATTCTGGTAGCAATTTTTTTCTTATGCTTGTTTCGGTAATCTTCATTATTATCATACCGTTCCTTGCTCTTTTGTCTAGCCTGCTCAATTGTTGCTTCTCTATAAAGTTTATCATTGTGATAACGCTCCTTGATCTTTTGTATAGACTGCTCAATTCTTGCTTCTCTGTAATGTTCATCATTACCATACCGTTCCTTGATCTTTTGTTTGGCTGTCTCAATTTTTGCATGTCTATAATCTTCATCATTGTGATAACGTTCCCTGCTCTTTTGTCTAGCCTGCTCAATTGTTGCTTCTCTATAAAGTTTATCATTGTGATAACGCTCCTTGATCTTTTGTTTAGCCTGCTCAATTCTTGCTTCTCTGTAATGTTCATCATTACCATACCGTTCCTTGATCTTTTGTTTGGCTGTCTCAATTTTTGCATGTCTATAATCTTCATCATTGTGATAACACATCTTGCTGTTTTCTTTTGCTCTCTCAATTATTACTTCTCGATACGCCTGGTCGGTTGAATACCTTTGTTTTGCTCTCTCAATTTTTACTTCTCGATACGCCTGATCGGTTGAATACCTTTGCTTTTCTCTTTTCAAGATACTAGCTCTGTTGTTTGTGTAGTACTCTTTCTTCAAATTGCGTATAGCTTGCTTCGATCTAACCATTATTCTAATCAAGAATGAGAGAGAATGAGGCTGTCTCAATTGTTGCTACTCTATAAAGTTTATCATTGTGATAACGCTCCTTGATCTTTTGTCTAGCCTGCTCAATTCTTGCTTCTCTGTAATCTTCATCATTACCATACCGTTCCTTGATCTTTTGTTTGGCTGTCTCAATTTTTGCATGTCTATAATCTTCATCATTGTGATAACACATCTTGCTGTTTTGTTTTGCTCTCTCAATTATTACTTCTCGATACGCCTGGTCGGTTGAATACCTTTGCTTTTTTTTTTTAGAGATACTATCTCTGTTGTTTGTGTAGTACTGTTTTTTTAACTTGCGTATAGCTTGCTTTGATCTAACGATTATCTAATTATGAATGAGAACATTTACAGTTCTGACGCTTCTTATATAGTAGTTATGACGTCACGGCGTAATGATTTTATTTCATGACGTCATGGCGCAATGGTATTATTTCATGACGTCTTCAGAAACAACAATATAATATCGTGTATTTCTATTCACGTCATAGCTCTAATTTATCTAGTAGGGTGTTAGACAAGGTAGTTCTAATGATGTACTTTTGTTTTGATCTGACTGTATTTTTAGGAGTTTTGGGTTTTTATATTTCTTAGCATTGGACTGATCGTCTCTTCCTAGGTTGCTAGCTACTGCTGCAACCCAAATTATGAGAGGCAGCCTGGCCGAGTGGTCTAAGGCACTGGTGTTAGCCACCAGTCTCTTCGGAGGCGTGGGTTCAAATCTTTGAACCCACGCCAGAGCCATTGAACAACTCTCTACGATGTTCCAGTGCCAAGCTATCTCTGGATACAAAAGAAAAAAAAAGAAAAAATATCCCGTTTAGGCAGAATGTTGTAGTAGCTGCCACTTTTTTTGATTTTCAAGCCAATATATTCCCCTTGCTGTTCAAGCCAAGGGACAGAAAGTTTCCTATACAGGGGTTTTGGACAAGGCGGTTCTAATGGTGTACTTTTTGTTTGATCTGACTCCTCTGTTAGGAACTATGGGTTTTTATATTTCTTAACATTGGACGTGATCGTCTCTTACTAGGTTGCTAGCTACCGCTGCAACCCGGATTATGTGATTAATAGGTTGCTAGCTACCGCTGCAACCTAGATATTCTTTTTCTGCTACTATGGGCTAAGGTTCGTTCTTTACTGCAAATTTTAACCCCATTAATTTCCTTTAAAATGAACCATTGAACAACTTTCTACGGTGTTCCAGTGCCATGCTATCTGTTGAATTACTAACCTATACTATAATTAAGTGGCGTATAAAATTTAGTATAGGCAAGAGGTCGTTCTTTATTATACTTTAAAAAGTATTTTATTTTTAAATACAAAAGTGACTAGATGTTGCAATTTCCTTTAAAATGAGCTATTATACAGCTCTCTATGATTTTCCAGTGCCCAGCTAGCTGAGCAGAAAAAAAAAGCGGAAAGAAAAAAATATCCCGTTTGTGGAGAATAACGTGGTAAAAGTCAATTTTCTTGATTTTCAAGCCAATATATTTTCTTTGTTCTTCAAGCCAAAGAGCGGTAAGTTTCCTTTATAGAGGATTCGGACAAGGCGGTTCTAATGGTGTACTTTTTGTTTTGATCTGACTCTTTTTTAGGAGTTGGGGGGTTTTATATTTCTTGACATTGGAGGTGATCGTCTCTTACTAGGTTGCTAGCTACCGCTGCAACCCGGATTAAAAAGCAAAACTAATTTTAGAATTTTCATGTATTTTTGTTGTTTAAATTAAAAAATTACTATTACTGATTAGGCATCATAAATATTTTTGCAGTTTACATAATAATTTTAGCGATTAAGCCAAAAAAAGAAAATTTTGGTTCCAGGAGTTTCGGTTACTATTGAGACAAGTAGCTATTATTGCTATAGAGTTCATTACATGGACTGTTTTATTGCTTCAAAATTCAAATATCTTTGAAAAGACTGCAGTATGAAAATACATCAAAAATGCAATTTTTTTGACAAAATTGATTCTACTTTAAAAAGTATTTTATTTTTAAATACAAAAGTGACTAGATGTTGCAATTTCCTTTAAAATGAGCTATTATACAGCTCTCTATGATTTTCCAGTGCCCAGCTAGCTGAGCAGAAAAAAAAAGCGGAAAGAAAAAAATATCCCGTTTGTGGAGAATAACGTGGTAAAAGTCAATTTTCTTGATTTTCAAGCCAATATATTTTCTTTGTTCTTCAAGCCAAAGAGCGGTAAGTTTCCTTTATAGAGGATTCGGACAAGGCGGTTCTAATGGTGTACTTTTTGTTTTGATCTGACTCTTTTTTTAGGAGTTGGGGGGTTTTATATTTCTTGACATTGGAGGTGATCGTCTCTTACTAGGTTGCTAGCTACCGCTGCAACCCGGATCTCTTACTAGGTTGCTAGCTACCGCTGCAACCCGGATGTTTTGGCCTTATTATAATTGGTATGGTGAAATAATAATACGCATATGGCTCTTAAATCATACTTCTTCATGGTTCAATATGGTCTAGTGGCTAGGATAGTTAACTTTCACTTAACAGGCTCGGGTTCGATTCCCGGGGTGGGAAATTTTTAACTCTATAATCTTCGAACATTTGAACCTTTTATAATTTATAATGATGCATAATATAAATACTGTAATCTTAACTATAGTGAAGTTGCGTATGCAAGTTAGTATAGGGAAGAGTTCGATCTTTATTATAATTAAATTACAAAATTAAAATTATTGCTCTGACACCATAAATATTTTTGCCGTTTTCAGTTAAATAAAAAAAAGTATTTAAAATTTTCAGGAATTATTCTAGTTTCAGTTGACAAATAAGATATTTTTGTAATTATTTAATAATTTATTTTTATATTTTAGTTACTATAGGCTAGAGTTTGTTCCTTATTGTAATGACTTCAGGTACACCATTTTCAGTGTCTTGAAGTGTCTTGGAATTATCGATGTCACGAATTACCTCGTTTTTTTCCTTAGAGCCCAACTTGATAAGTACATCTTCGTTGCTGTCCATGTCTTTTGCATAGTACGTATGACAAACATCGTTGCGTCGAATTTTTACAACTAGACGATATTTCCCTAAGAGAATAGTTTCATGTTCAGGTGCCTCAAAAACTGCGATTTTATCTAATGCTGGCTCTTTTTTCGTCCCTTTCTTTTGACTCATTTTTCGCATTATAAATCAGACGATATCTTGTCAGTACTTAAAATCATTCTCATAAAAAATGTGTCTCGGAGTTAGAACGTAGTAAAAAAAAAAAACAATTTTTTTAATTTTCAGGGTTTTTCTAGTTTTAATTAAATAGTTAGAATTATTACTCAGACACCATAAATATTTTTGCAATTTGCTTAATAACTTTAGCGATACTGAACTGAGAACTAAAATAAAATAAAATTATCTTATCGAAAGATAAACGTGTAAATATTTTATATTCATTTAATACGTAATATACAATATTTATACACAACCTAATTAAAAGACGATCATTCGAAGAACATACCATTTCATATATCAGACTTAGTTAGCTGCTCGATTCCTTAAAAAAAATCTCATTTGTCAACTAAAACTAGAATCATTCCTAAAAATTTTAAATAAAATAATTTTATTTAACTGCAAAGTGCAAATATATTTATGGTGTCTGATCACTAATTTCCATTTTTTAATTCAAACCAGAAAAAAACACAAAATTTTAAAATCAGTTTGGTTTTCCTTTTGCTTCAATTAACTCGCTACGCCATTTTTTAACGCCATTAATTTTATATCATCTTAGTTCAAAGTTATTATTGCATCCTGGAAACAAACCTTTTTGGCTTACTTCGTGAAGTACATATCTCTATATTGTTGTCCTATTGTGGTCCTAATAGTGTAATACTTGTTTTGATCTGAATCTTTTTTCAAGAGTTATGGGCTACTTTAGTTTTTACTATGGGGCGTGATCGTCTCTTAATAGTTAGCTAGCTACCGCTGCATCCCAGATTATGGGCTGGAAGTTAGTTCTTTACTGTAAAATTTTACTATGAGCTAAGGTTCGTTCTTTACTGTAAAATCGCTGCAAACCGGATACGACAACTCCTTCGATACGAAGTGCCTGACTGAAGAAGAAAAAACACATTGTGCCTACATCGTTCTTTACTCAGGCAGTGCTATGCGCTGCCTATGACAATAAACTGATTACACACAGGAAAAAGCCTACTGCTTTTTCTTCTTTGAAATAGTAAGAGACGAGTCTCAAACAATCAAGTAGCTAGCTAATTCCAATGTATGCAATTTTTTGTTATTCCAATGATCGTCTTTTATTGTAACTATTGCTCGGATACCATGGATACACAAGTTTACACAAGATGCAAAGAACGCACAGGCTGATCTTTGTAAATTGAGAAAAATTTTACGAATGTTTTACCGGGATTACGAAAAATATTCAAAATTAAAGATTAAAATTATCTCTGAAAGAATAGATTTTGTTGAAAAGTCAGCTAGAGATGCTTTCGCAAAACTTCATAGTAATATCCAAAAGAAATGTTGCATGTTTAGTGAAAAGCTTCCAAGGTATGGACCGGCAACTGTGGAACAGTTTATAGATGTAATGGGAAATCTTATACATCACTGTGAATATATGGAGCCATAATTGTCCTTTACTTAGTTTCAGCTTAAATTCGATGATCGAGCCTTTATGCAACTAGCTACCTTGCAACCCAGAAATATTACATTTCTTAGTATTAGACGTAATCCTCTCTTGCTATGTTGCTAGCTACGGCTGTGACATGGATCTTAAGTGATAATTTGTTATTTCAGTGATCGTCTTTTAATGTAAAAATGTTCAAGCCAAGGGACAGAAAGTTTCCTATACAGGGGTTTCGGACAAGGCAGTTCTAATGGTGTACTTTTTGTTTTGATCTGACTCCTTTTTTAGGAACTATGGGTTTTTATATTTCTTAACATTGGACGTGATCGTCTCTTACTAGGTTGCTAGCTACCGCTGCAACCCGGATCAAACTAAACCCAATATGTGCCACGATTTATTCTTTACTAGGTTTTGGCCATCTCTACAGCCATGCTATCGATGAAACTTACATAATCCCCATTTATAATTAACCAGACCGATTCCTTATTTAATTTTCTTAGTAAGTTAACCATTTTTATCATGTCTTATATGTAACATATTCATCATGAGTATCCAATAGTACAATGGTAAACATAACCGCTTGTCACGAGGGCCATCAGGGTTCGATTCCCAGTTGTAGAGAATTTTTAATTTGTTGACTTTAAATATAACTTTACAATCCTACACTATAGTTAAGCGACCCATACCAGTTAGTATAGGCAAGAGTTGGATCTTTATTATAATTTGTTTTAATTACAAAAGGCTTTTAACCCCATTAATTTCCTTTAAAATGAGCCATTGAACAACTCTCTACGATGTTCCAGTGCCAAGCTATCTGTTGAATTACGAACCTATACTATAATTAAGTGGCGTATAAAATTTAGTATAGGCAAGAAGTCGTTCTTTATTATAATATTATTTTAATATTTCGATTGCTATGGGATAGAGTTCAATCTTTAAAATAGTGTCTTTTAAAAAATTACTTTACATTTATAATAATTTAATTTTAATTACTAAAGGTTTTTAACCCCATCAATTTCCTTTAAAACGAGCCATTAAACAGCTCTCTACGATGTTCCAGTGCCCCGCTAACTGAGGAAAAAAAAAAAAAAGATGCCGTATATGTAGAATATCGTGGTTACAGCCACATTTTTTTATTTTCAAGCCAGTATATTTCCCTTGTTGTTCAAGCCAAGGAGCTATAAATTTTCTATATACGGATTTTGAACAAGGCGGTTCTAATTCCTTTATGTAATTATTGTAACATAATCCCTATTGATGTTTCAGTTAGCATGGGCTAGGTGTCATTCTTTATTGTAACATTCTTTACTATATGATTACAAACAGGAAAAAGCCTACGGCTTTTTCTTTTTTGGAATAGTAAGAGACGACCTGGCTACAAACTAAGATTATGGCATCAATGATAAATCTTTAACATGAAATGTTCTTTACTGTAATGGTTTGATCTTACTAGGTTTCAGACCCCTCTGCAGCCATGATACTGATGGAAATTACATAATCCCTATTTAAGTTTCAGTTAACATGGGCTAGGTTTCGTTCTTATTAAAATGTTAGCCACCAGTCTCTTCGGAGGCGTGGGTTCAAATCTTACCGCAGGTATACGATTATGTTTGAAAGACTGCAGTGTGAAAAGACATCGAAAATGCAGTTTTTGGTGGAAAAATTTATTCTCTTTTAGAAATAATTTATTTTAGTTACAAAAGGTTTTTAACCCAATTAATTTCCTTTAAAATGAGCTATTGAACAACCCTCTACGATGTTTCAGTGCCAAGCTATCTCTGGAAACAAAGAAAAAAAAAAGAAAAAAATATCCCGTTTAGGAAGAATGTTGTAGTAGCTGCCACTTTTCTTGATTTTCAAGCCAATATATTTCCCTTTCTGTTCAAGCCAAGGGACAGAAAGTTTCCTATGCAGGGGTTTCGGACAAGGCGGTTCTAATGGTGTACTTTTTGTTTTGATCTGACTCCTTTTTTAGGAACTATGGGTTTTTATATTTCTTAACATTGGACGTGATCGTCTCTTACTAGGTTGCTAGCTACCGCTGCAACCCGGATTAGTTTCAGCTTTAATTCGATGATCCAGACTTTATGTACTAACTACATCCAAAGACTATGACGTCATTGTTTAATATTGTATATAAAAAATTAAGTTTTTGGTAAAAAAAATTAATTAAAAAAAAAAATTAAGTACAAATAGCGCTAGATCTAGAGATTTCCTTTAAAATGAGCCATTGAACAACTCTCTACGATGTTCCAGTGCCAAGCTATCTGTGGAAAAGAAAGAAAAAAAAATCCCGTTTGTGGAGAATAACGTGGTTAAAGTCAATTTTCTTGATTATCAAGCCAATATATTTTCTTTGTTATTCAAGCCGCAGGGCGGTAAGTTTCCTTTATAGGGGTTTCGGACAAGGCGGTTCTAATGGTGTACTTTTTGTTTTGATCTGACTCTGTTTTTAGGAGTTAGGGGTTTTTATATTTCTTAACATTGGACGTGATCGTCTCTTACTAGGTTGCTAGCTACCGCTGCAACCCGGATTATTCAAGCCAAAGAGTGATAAGTTTCCTTAATAGGGGTTTTGGACAAGGTGGTTCTAATGGTGTAATTTTTGTTTTGATCTGACTCTTTTCTCAGGAGTTGGGGGGTTTTATATTTCTTGACATTGGAGGTGATCGTCTCTTACTAGGTTGCTAGCTACCGCTGCAACTCGGATACTTGACACTTCTTCTATGTAATGACTTAGTTCCTTGTACGAGCCCTCGACTTTTAGTAGATTAATATGTTGTATAATCTTACATTTTGATACTGCCTTATATACGCTATTAATGAAACAGTTCAAGACAGGAAAATGTGGAGCTAGTGCCCTTAGAGAACGCAAATAGCTCTGACATCCCTCATTTGGGCTACAGTATAACGAATGCCCATGCTTTCTTGTGTCCCTGTAATTGATTTCACAATAATCCAAGCCGCCAAGGTAGAAATTAACCACTTTGTCAGTTGAAAATTTTAATGCTATATTGTTTTCAAGGATATCAAAAAGAATTTGACATAATTCAATATCCGTCGGATAGAGCTTACGGATATCAGGGTGACATTGCCAAGTATTCTGCTGCCCAATTTTTGGTTTTGAATGTTTACTCAGATTGTTATAGGTGACTTCAGCCATCATAATTTCCTTGTCAGATCTAGTTTTAGAGCATTTTTCAATAGTTGTCTCGTACTTTTCAGGACAGTTTGTTCTACTACACAGAGAATTTTTTGCCAAATATTCAGTAGAACTAAACGAACTGTTTAAAACACACTTAGAAATGCTTTTTTCTTGAGTCGGTGTTCCAGGAATTTGTTCTAAATCATTAGTCTTACAAACACATTTACTAATAACCCTAACAGGCTCGTTTTCGCCATAATTGAAAAACATTGCTTTTCCTTCGCTGTTGATAGGTATGCTTGTATATATATTTTTATTGCTGCTACATAAACTGCAATTGCTCCTTCCAAAATTAATATACGAATTTTCTAAGAAGTACGCCTCCGTATATTCACTGTGTTGTCGAACATTTTCCATTGCATCTATAAACTGTTCCGCAGTTGCCAATCCATACCTTGGAAGCTTTTCGTTAAACTGACAACATTTCTTTTGGATATTGCTATGAAGCTTTGCCAAAGCATTTCTAGCCGACTTTTCAACAGCATCCGCTCTTTCAAAGAGATATTTTAATCTGTAATTTCGAATACTTTTCGTGATCCCGATAAAACATGCGTAAAATGTTTCTCAATTTACAAAGATCAGCCTGCATTTTTGCCATCTTCTTGTATTTCTGAATGTAATTTTTCCCTTTGTCCTTATGCGTTCTTCGGTACAACCTCGCAGAGAATTTAATTTTTTCATTATAGCTTTTGTCACCCCAGTATCTACCCATTATTCTGGTAGCAACTTTTTTCTTATGTTTGTTTCGGTAATCTATATCGTTATCATACCTTTCCTTGCTCTTTTGTTTCGCTGTCTCAATTTTCCCTTCTCGATACCCCTGATCCGTAAGATACCTCTGTTTTGCTCTGTCATATTATTTCATTTTCTTAAATCCTGGATCACAAGACATCTTAGTAGCAATCCTTACGCGTGCTCGAGCTTTATTGCGTTTGGTGGCATTTTTATCTCTTTTAAATAAACTTTTCTGATATTTCAGGATGTTAGCTTTATTTTTTGTGTAGTAAAGTTTTCTATTAGTAGAAATTTGGATTGTTCTATTTTGATATTGTTTTTGGTTATTCTTTCTTTTTTTCCACTCGCGTGAGACCATATTTTTTCAAGGTTTAAAATTATTAAGCACACAAAATCCCGTGTCGAGTATCTAAAACCTAGCATAAAACAAAACTAATTTTAAAATTTTCAGGTATTTATCTTGTTTGAATTACAAAATTAGTATTATTGGTTAGACACCATAAATATTTTTGCAGTTTACATAATAATTTTAGTGATTCTGGACTGAAAACTAAAATAATTTCAATTATGAGACAATAATATTGATATATTTACTTTAAGGGTTACAAACCAAAAAAAGATTGGTTCCAGGATAAAATAATAAATTTGAACTGAGATGAAAAAAAAATTTCTTCCAGGAGACAAAAAGCAAAACTAATTTTAGAATTTTCATGTATTTTTGTTTTTTAAATTAAAAAATTAATATTACTGATTAGGTATCATAAATATTTTTGCAGTTTACATAATAATTTTAGCGATTAAGCCAAAAAAGAAAATTTTGGTTCCAGGAGTTTCGGTTACTATTGAGACAAGTAGCTATTATTACTATAGAGTTCATTACATGGACTGTTTTATTGCTTCAAAATTCAAATATCTTTGAAAAGACTGCAGTATGAAAATACATCAAAAATGCAATTTTTTTGACAAAATTGATTCTACTTTAAAAAGTATTTTATTTTTAAATACAAAAGTGACTAGATGTTGCAATTTCCTTTAAAATGAGCTATTATACAGCTCTCTATGATTTTCCAGTGCCCAGCTAGCTGAGCAGAAAAAAAAAGCGGAAAGAAAAAAATATCCCGTTTGTGGAGAATAACGTGGTAAAAGTCAATTTTCTTGATTTTCAAGCCAATATATTTTCTTTGTTATTCAAGCCAAAGGGCGGTAAGTTTCCTTTATAGAGGATTCGGACAAGGCGGTTCTAATGGTGTACTTTTTGTTTTGATCTGACTCTTTTTTTAGGAGTTGGGGGGTTTTATATTTCTTGACATTGGAGGTGATCGTCTCTTACTAGGTTGCTAGCTACCGCTGCAACCCGGATATCTTAATATTTCATTTACTATGGGCTAGAGTTCGTTCTTTACTATAATTCCAGGAGACAAAAAGCAAAACTAATTTTAGAATTTTCATGTATTTTTGTTGTTTAAATTAAAAAATTACTATTACTGATTAGGCATCATAAATATTTTTGCAGTTTACATAATAATTTTAGCGATTAAGCCAAAAAAGAAAATTTTGGTTCCAGGAGTTTCGGTTACTATTGAGACAAGTAGCTATTATTGCTATAGAGTTCATTACATGGACTGTTTTATTGCTTCAAAATTCAAATATCTTTGAAAAGACTGCAGTATGAAAATACATCAAAAATGCAATTTTTTTGACAAAATTGATTCTACTTTAAAAAGTATTTTATTTTTAAATACAAAAGTGACTAGATGTTGCAATTTCCTTTAAAATGAGCTATTATACAGCTCTCTATGATTTTCCAGTGCCCAGCTAGCTGAGCAGAAAAAAAAAGCGGAAAGAAAAAATATCCCGTTTGTGGAGAATAACGTGGTAAAAGTCAATTTTCTTGATTTTCAAGCCAATATATTTTCTTTGTTCTTCAAGCCAAAGAGCGGTAAGTTTCCTTTATAGAGGATTCGGACAAGGCGGTTCTAATGGTGTACTTTTTGTTTTGATCTGACTCTTTTTTAGGAGTTGGGGGGTTTTATATTTCTTGACATTGGAGGTGATCGTCTCTTACTAGGTTGCTAGCTACCGCTGCAACCCGGATTCCAGGAGACAAAAAGCAAAACTAATTTTAGAATTTTCATGTATTTTTGTTGTTTAAATTAAAAAATTACTATTACTGATTAGGCATCATAAATATTTTTGCAGTTTACATAATAATTTTAGCGATTAAGCCAAAAAAGAAAATTTTGGTTCCAGGAGTTTCGGTTACTATTGAGACAAGTAGCTATTATTGCTATAGAGTTCATTACATGGACTGTTTTATTGCTTCAAAATTCAAATATCTTTGAAAAGACTGCAGTATGAAAATACATCAAAAATGCAATTTTTTTGACAAAATTGATTCTACTTTAAAAAGTATTTTATTTTTAAATACAAAAGTGACTAGATGTTGCAATTTCCTTTAAAATGAGCTATTATACAGCTCTCTATGATTTTCCAGTGCCCAGCTAGCTGAGCAGAAAAAAAAGCGGAAAGAAAAAAATATCCCGTTTGTGGAGAATAACGTGGTAAAAGTCAATTTTCTTGATTTTCAAGCCAATATATTTTCTTTGTTCTTCAAGCCAAAGAGCGGTAAGTTTCCTTTATAGAGGATTCGGACAAGGCGGTTCTAATGGTGTACTTTTTGTTTTGATCTGACTCTTTTTTTAGGAGTTGGGGGGTTTTATATTTCTTAACATTGGAGGTGATCGTCTCTTACTAGGTTGCTAGCTACCGCTACAACCCGGATTAAAATGAGTCATTGAACAACTCTCTACGATGTTCGAATGCCAAGCTATCTGTTGAATTACTAACCTATACTATAATTAAGTGGCGTATAAAATTTAGTATAGGCAAGAGGTCGTTCTTTATTATATAACATTGGACGTGATCGTCTCTTACTAGGTTGCTAGCTACCGTTGCAATTTGTTCTTTACTAGGTTTCAGCCATCTCTACAGCCATGATACTGATGGAAATTAAATAATCTCTATTTATGTTTCAGTTAACATGGGCTAGGTGTCGTTCTTTATTGCAATCGTTCCTTATTATAAAAAGATTAAAATTATCTCTGAAAGAATGGATTTTGTTGAAAAGTCAGCTAGAGATGCTTTCGCAAAACTTCATAGTAATATCCAAAAGAAATGTTGCATGTTTAGTGAAAAGCTTCCAAGGTATGAACCGGCAACTGTGGAACAGTTTACAGATGTAATGGGAAATTTTATACATCACTGTGAATTGTAGGCATAATTGTTCTTTACTTAGTTTCAGCTTTAATTCGATGATCCAGACTTTATGTACTAACTACATCCAAAGACTATGACGTCATTGATTAATATTGTATATAAAAAATTAAGTTTTTCGTAAAAAAAAAATAATTAAAAAAAAAAAATTAAGTACACATAGCGCTAGATCTAAAGATTTCCTTTAAAATGAGCCATTGAACAGCTCTCTACGATGTTCCAGTGCCAAGCTATCTGTGGAAAAGAAAGAAAAAAATATCCCGTTTGGGGAGAATAACGTGGTAAAAGTCTATTTTCTTGATTTTCAAGCCAATATATTTTCTTTGTTATTCAAGCCAAAGGGCGGTAAGTTTCCCTTATGGAGGATTTGAACAAGGCGGTTCTAATGGTGTACTTTTTGTTTTGATCTGACTCTTTTTTTAGGAGCTACGGGTTTTTATATTTCTTAACATTGGAGGTGATCGTCTCTTACTAGGTTGCTAGCTACCGCTGCAACCCGGATTCCATATGGTCTAGTGGCTAGGATAGTTAACTTTCACTTAACAGGCTCGGGTTCGATTCCCGGTGTGGAAAAATTTTTAACTCTATAATCTTCGAACATTTGAACCTTTTATAATCTATAATGATGTATAATATAAATACTGTAATCTTAACTATAGTGAAGTTGCGTATGCAAGTTAGTATAGGAAAGAGTCGATCTTTATTATATTAGTATAGGGAAGAGTTCGATCTTTATTATAACTAATCAAGAATGAAAGAATTTTCAGTTTTGACTTTCCTTATATACTAATTATGACGTCACTCTATTCACGTCATAGCTCTAATATAAAACTATGATGACGGTCATTATTTATCTAGTAGGGTTTCAGACAAGGTATTTCTAATGATGTACTTTTGTTTTGATCTGACTCTATTTTTAGGAGTTTTGGGTTTTTATATTTCTTAGCATTGGACTGATCGTCTCTTACTAGGTTGCTAGCTACTGCTGCAACCCAAATTCACATATATATTTATTTATGAGAGGCAGCCTGGCCGAGTGGTCCAAGGCACTGGTGTTAGCCACCAGTCTCTTCAGAGGCGTGGGTTCAATTCTTACCGCTGGTATACGATTATATTTGAAAGACTGCAGTGTGAAAAGACATCAAAATGCAGTTTTTGGTGGAAAAATTTATTCTCTTTTAGAAATAATTTATTTTAGTTACTATAGATTTTTAACCCAATTAATTTCCTTTAAAATGAGCTATTGAACAACCCTCTACGATGTTCCAGTGCCAAGCTATCTCTGGATACAAAAAAAGAAAAAAAGAAAAAAGAAAAAAATATCCCGTTTAGGCAGAATATTGTAGTAGCTGCCACTTTTCTTGATTTTCAAGCCAATATATTTCCCTTGCTGTTCAAGCCAAGGGACAGAAATTTTAATATGCAGGGGTTTCGGACAAGGCGGTTCTAATGGTGTACTTTTTGTTTTGATCTGACTCTTTTTTTAAGAACTATGGGTTTTTATATTTCTTAACATTGGACGTGATCGTCTCTTACTAGGTTGCTAGCTACCGCTGCAACCCGGATTGATCTACCCGTTCCCCTGCAAGTCCAGGGGAATTTTCTCTCATGTTTCATTCCTTAAAGATGGTAGTCAGTCGAGACTCAAAGCGGACAAGCCTATTCAGTACCTCCTTTTACATACAAGTCCAGTCAACATTGTCCGTCATATGTCAAACCACAAATCTTGATCATCCCTTAGTTCTATTTTATTTAATATCTTCAGGGATTATTCTAGTTCCAGTTAACAAATAATTTTTTTGTTAAAACCCCCAAAACATTACTGCATTTTAAATAATAATGGATAATTATATAAAATGAAACCGTATTGACAAACACCATTTATGATGAACTATATCGTTTCTTTATGTAAATGCTAGCTACCGCTGCAACCCTGCTTCGTTCTTTATTATAATAACTACCATTGCAACCCGCATTACAAACAGGAAAAAGCCTACGGCTCTTTCTTCTTTGAAATAGTAAGAGACGAACCTCAAAAACTTAAGTCTCTAGCTAAGTCCAATGTATGTAATGGTTTGTTATTGTAATGATCTTCTTTTAATGTAATTTCATGATAAATATGATTCTATTTTAAAAATAATTTGTTTTATAAATGAAAAAGGTTTTTAACCCCATTAAATCTCCTTTAAAATGAGCCATTAAACAACTCTCTACGATGTTCCAGTGCCAAGCTATCTGTGGAATTACTAAACTATGCTATAATCAAGTAGCGTATAAAATTTAGTATAGGCAAGAGGTCGTTCTTTATTACAATGCCACTTATTACGGCATATATGGTTATTAGTAGACAATCGGTAGAATACACGTTCTTTATTATAATGTATCATATTTTTAATTTTAAAACTTGAATTAATGATGTCGTAGTACAAGTGGCAAGCGTGATCGGCCTTTAAGCAAAAGGTTGGTGGTTCAAAGCCACCCGTGATCATTTTTTATAATTTGTAATTTAGGTATCAGTAAAATCATATCATTACTATATTATTAACTAGTATAGGCTTATTTAGTATAGGAAAGAGTTCGTTCTTTATTATAAACTTTTTTTTAGGAGTTAGGGGTTTTTGTATTTCTTAACATTGGACGTGATCGTCTCTTACTAGGTTGCTAGCTGCTGCTGCAACCCGGACTATAAAAAATACAAACAGGAAAAAGCCTACGGCTTTTTCTTTGTTTAAATAATAAGAGACGAAACTCAAACAATCAAGTAGCTAACTAAGTCCAATATATGGAATGGTTTGTTATTCCAGTGATCGTCTTTTAATGTAATTTGAATTAATAACCAATACTATAAATAAGTGGCGTATAAAATTTAGTATAGGTAAGAGGTCGTTCTTTATTATAATTTTCGTAAAAAATAATTAATTGAAAAAAAAATTAAGTGCAAAAGTTGCTAGATCTGAAGATTTCCTTTAAAATGAGCCATTGAACAACTCTCTACGATGTTCCAGTGCCAAGCTATCTGTGGAAAAGAAGAAAGAAAAAAATATCCCGTTTAGGCAGAATGTTGTAGTAGCTGCCACTTTTCTTGATTTTCAAGCCAATATATTTCCCTTGCTGTTCAAGCCAAGGGACAGAAAGTTTCCTATACAGGGGTTTCGGACATAGCGGTTCTAATGGTGTACTTTTTGTTTTGATCTTACTCCTTTTTTAGGAGCTATGGGTTTTTATATTTCTTAACATTGGACGTGATCGTATCTTACTAAGTTGCTAGCTACCGCTGCAACCCGGATTACAAAAGGTTTTTAACCCCATTAATTTCATTTAAAATGAGCCATTGAACAACTCTCTACGATGTTCCAGTGCAAAGCTATCTCTGGAAAAGAAAGAAAAAAAGAAAAAAAAATATCCCGTTTAGGCAGAATGTTGTAGTAGCTGCCACTTTTCTTGATTTTCAAGCCAATATATTTCCCTTGTTGTTCAAGCCAAGGGACAGAAATTTTACTATACAGGGGTTTCGGACAAGGCTGTTCTAATGGTGTACTTTTTGTTTTGATCTGACTCTTTGTTTAGGAACTCTGGATTTTTATATTTCTTAACATTGGACATGATCGTCTCTTACTAGGTTGCTAGCTACCGCTGCAACCCGGATCCCTTGCTGTTCAAGCCAAGGGACAGAAATTTTACTATACAGGGGATTCAGACAAGGTGGTTCTAATGGTGTACTTTTTGTTTTGATTTGACTCCTTTTTTAGGAACTATGGGTTTTTATATTTCTTAACAATGGACATGATCGTCTCTTACTAGAGTGCTAGCTACCACTGCAACCCGGATTTAATGTAACCTATCAGTTACTATGAGAGAGAGATCGTTCTTTACTGTAAAAAGAAAAAAAATATTCCGTTTGTGGAGAATAACGTGGTAAAAGTCAATTTTCTTGATTTTCAAGCCAATATATTTTCTTTGTTATTCAAGCCAAAGGGCGGTAAGTTTCCTTTATAGAGGATTTGGACAAGGCGGTTCTAATGGTGTACTTTTTGTTTTGATCTGACTCTTTTTTTAGGAGTTGGGGGGTTTTATATTTCTTAACATTGGAGGTGATCGTCTCTTACTAGGTTGCTAGCTACCGCTGCAACCCGGATTATGGATATAAGTTGTTTCTTTGATGTAATCCAATGATCGTCTTTTAGTGTAATTAAAATTTAAAAAAGAAACTTGTTTATTTACATCCTAGCTAAAATAATGGAGACAATATGAATGAACCACAGGGTACAGTTTCTTTTGGCTTGAGTTCGTTTTTTAACTGTAAATACAAACAGGAAAAAGCCTACGGCTTTTTCTTCCTTTAAATAGTAAGAGACGAAACTCAAACAATCAAGTAGCTAAATCCAATGTATGGAATGGTTTGCTATATCAGTGATCGTCTTTTAATGTAATTTTAACCCCATTAATTTCCTTTAAAATGAGCCATTGAACAACTCTCTACGATGTTTCAGTGCCAGGCTATCTGTTAAATTACTAACCTATACTATAATTAGGTGGCGCATAAAATTTAGTATAGGCAAGAGGTCGTTCTTTATTATAATTTTTAGGACTATATGGGTTTTTATATTTCTTAACATTGGTCGTGATCGTCTCTTACTAGGTTTCTAGCTACCGCTGCAACCCGGATACTGTGAATCAGTTACCACTTGGGTTTTCTTGTATGCTATATCATTACAAACAGGAAAAAGCCTACGGCTTTTCTTCTTTGAAATAGTAAGAGACGAACCTCAAGTAACTACCCCTGGAGCCACCATTTATCAGTTACTATGGATGAGAGATCGTTCTTTACTGTAAACCCGGATAATTGACAAACACCATTTATGAGCTCTATTCTTCCTTTATGTAACTACACCTGGAAGCACCATATATCAGTTAGTATGGGAGAGAGATCGTTCTTTACTGTAACCAGTGCCAAGCTATCTGTGGAAAAGAAAGAAGGAAAAAAATATGCCGTTTAGGCAGAATGTTGTAGTAGCCGCCACTTTTCTTGATTTTCAAGCCAATATATTTCCCTTGCTGTTCAAGCAAAGCGCTAGCACGCTGCCTATGATTAAAAACAGGAAAAAGCCTACGGCTTTTTCTTTTTTGAAATAGTAAGAGACGAACCTCAAGCAATCAAGCAGCTAACTAAGTCCAATTTATGCAGCGGTATGTTATTCCAATGATCGTCTTTTAATGTAAACTCCTTTGTTAGGAACTATGGGTTTTTATATTTCTTAACATTGGACGTGATCGTCTCTTACTAGGTTGCTAGCTACCGCTGCAACCCAGATTAGACGTAATCCTCTCTTGCTATGTTGCTAGCTACCGCTGTGACATGGATCTTAAGTGATAATATCTTAATATTTCAATTACTATGGGCTAGAGTTTGTTCTTTACTATAATCACCCAGTTGGCTTGAGTTCAATTTCCGCATGGGAAATTTTTCCACATGATGATTTCTTAAGGAATATAACTAGAATTTCTTAATGTAATAAAAATAATTTGTTTTAATTACAAAAGGTTTTTAACCCCATTAATTTCCTTTAAAATGAGCCATTGAACAACTCTCTACGATGTTCCAGTGCAAAGCTTTCTTTTGAATTACTAACCTATACTATAATTAAGTGGCGTATAAAATTTAGTATAGGCAAGAAGTCGTTCTTTATTATAAATTCTCGATTCGCCTGGTCGGTTGAATACCTTTGTTTTGCTCTCTCAATTTTTACTTCTCGATACGCCTGGTCGGTTGAATACCTTTGCTTTTCTCTTTTCAAGATACTATCTCTGTTGTTTGTGTAGCACTGTTTTTTCAAATTGCGTATAGCTTGCTTCGATCTAACCATTATTCTAATCAAGATTGAGAGAATTTACATCTTAGTCGTTCTTAAGTAGTAATTATGACGTCACGGCGTAATGATTTTATTGACGTCATGGCGCAATGATATTATTTCATGACGTCATCAGAACCAACAATATAATTTCGTATTTTTTTATTCATGTCATAGCTCTAATATAAAGCTATGACGACATTCATTATTTATCTAGTAGGGTTTCAGGCAAGGTAGTTCTAATGATGTAGTTCTAGGAGTTTTGGGTTTTTATATTTCTTAGCATGGGACTGATCGTCTCTTACTAGGTTGCTAGCTACTGCTGCAACCCAAATTATAAGAAGCAGCCTGGCCGAGTGGTTCAAGACACTGGTGTTACTTACCAGTCTCTTCGGAGGCGTGGGTTCAAATCTTACCGCTGGTATACGATTATGTTTGAAAGACTGCAGGGTGAAAAGACATCAAAAATGCAGTTTTTGGTGGAAAAACTTATTCTCTTTTAGAAATAATTTATTTTAGTTACTATAGATTTTTAACCCAATTAATTTCCTTTAAAATGAGCTATTGAACAACCCTCTACGATGTTCCAGTGCCAAGCTATCTGTGGAAAAGAAAAAAGAAAAAAGAAAAAAATATCCCGTTTGTGGAGAATAACCTGGTAAAATTCTATTTTCTTGATTTTCAAGCCAATATATTTTCTTTGTTATGCAAGCCAAAGGGCGGTAAGTTTCCTTTATAGAGGATTCGGACAAGGCGGTTCTAATGGTGTACTTTTTGTTTTGATCTAACTCTTTTTTTAGGAGTTGGGGGGTTTTATATTTCTTAACATTGGAGGTGATCGTCTCTTACTAGGTTGCTAGCTACCGCTGCAACCCGGATTATTCGATGATCGAGCCTTTATGTATTTAGTAAATAATTACAAACAGGAAAAAGCCTACGGCTTTTTCTTCTTTGAAATAGCAAGAGACGAACCTCAAACGATCAAGTAGCTAACTAAGTCTAATGTATGCAATAACTTTTTAATCCAATTATCCTCTTTTAATGTAATTAGCATTGAACTGATCGTCTCTTACTAGGTTGCTAGCTTCTGCTGCAACCCGGATTCACATATATAGTTATGAGAGGCAGTGTGGCCGAGTGGTCCAAGACGCTGGTGTTAGCCACCAGTCTCTTCGGAGGCGTGGGTTCAAATCTTACCGCTGGTATACGATTATGATTTATGTACAAAAATCAAATATCTTTGAAAAGACTGCAGTATGAAAAGACATAAAAAATGCAGGTTTTGGTGGAAAAATTTATTCTCTTTTAGAAATAATTTATTTTAGTTACTAAAGATTTTTAACCTAATTAATTTCCTTTAAAACGAGCTATTGAACAACTCTCTACGATGTTCCAGTGCCAAGCTATCTGTGGAAAAGAAACAAAAAAATATGCCGTCTGTGGAGAATAACGTGGTTAAAGTCAATTTTCTTGATTTTCAAGCTAATATATTTCCCTTGCTGTTCAAGCCAAATGACAGAAAGTTTTCTATACAGGGGTTTTGGACGAGGCGGTTCTAATGGTGTACTTTTTGTTTTGATCTGACTCCTTTTTTAGGAGCTATGGGTTGTTATATTTCTTAACATTGGACTTGACCGTCTCTTACTAGGTTGCTAGCTACCGCTGCAACCCGGATTGCTAGCTACCGCTGCAACCCGGATTAAAGTTATATTGTCAATAGATTATTACAGTTAACATGGGCATGTCGCTCTTTACTGTAATTTGTTCTTCCAACGATTTTCTTTTAATGTGACTACCATTGCAACCCAGAATATATTAAATATTTGAGTTAGTATAAGCGAGGGTTCGTTCTTTATTATAGCTTTTTTTAGGAGCTATGGGTTTTTATATTTCTTAACATTGGACGTGATCGTCTCTTACTAGGTTGCTAGCTACCGCTGCAACCCGGATACTATTAGACTCTTCTTCGTGAGATACGACATAGTGTCAACCCATCCATCAATACTTTGAATACACCATCCATCCATACGTTCAATAGGCTTTTCTTAGGAAGAGGATTCCTATCCATTTTTGTATCTATTCTTAATATTCTTTTTCCTTTATTGAATAAATCAGCATTACCCGTCTTATTATAAAAAAAAGGCCTTAAATTAGAATGACCGAGTTTCGATTCCCCGTTGGAGGGAATTTTAATATACTGAATTTAAATATAACTGTAAAAGCTTGTACTATAGTTAAGTGACCTATTCAATTTAGTATAGGAAAGAGATAGTTCTTTATTATAACTTCACTAGAAAATTTATCATTTTCTATAGGCAACAGTTCTTTCTTTAATATTGTGACTAATATCATTTATGATGAACTATATCGGTCCTTTATTTAAAACTACCGCTGCAACCCGGATCTTCCAATGACCTTCTTTTAATGTAATAGCTACCACTGCAACCTGGAAAATGAGCCATTGAACAACTCTCTACGATGTTCCAGTGCCAAGCTATCTGTGGAATTTCTAACCTATACTATAATTTAGTGGCGTATAAAATTTAGTATAGGCAAGAAGTCGTTCTTTATTATAAAACTCCTAAAAAATAATCTTCTAATGATCGTCCTTTAATTTCCTTTTTAATACTTTTGTCTTTTAATATTTTGATTTCCTTTCGTCCTTTGCCTAATTAATTACACAATGCACTAGATGTAGCAATTTGCTTTAAAATGAGCTATTAAACATAAACTGAACCATTAACCATTAATAGTAACCTGGTTACAAACAGGAAAAAGCCTACGGCATTTTCTTCTTTCAAATAGTAAGAGACGAATCTCAAACAATCAAGTGACTAACTAATTCTAATGTATACAATGGTTTGATATTCTAATGATAGTATTTAATATCTTTTCAACACATTGTAAACAGTAATCTTTGATTACTGTAAGCATCATCTATATAATGGTTCCTTATAACACTTCAGTTACTATGGACTGAAGATCGTTCTTTAATGTATTAATGTAATAAAAATAATTTGTTTTAATTACAAAAAGTTTTTAACCCCATTAATTTCCTTTAAAATGAGCCATTGAACAACTCTCTACGATGTTCCAATGCCATGCTATCTGTTGAATTACTAACCTATACTACAGTTAAGTGGCCTATAAAGTTTAATATAGGCAAGAGGTCGTTCTATATTATACTACACAGAGAATTTTTTGCCAAATATTCAGTAGAACTAAACGAACTGTTTAAAACACAGTTAGAAATGCTTTTTTCTTGAGTCGGTGTTCCAGGAATTTGTTCTGAATCATTAGTCTTACAAACACATTTACTAATAACCCTAACAGGCTCGTTTTCGCCATAATTGAAAAACATTGCTTTTCCTTCGCTGTTGATAGGTATGCTTGTATATATATTTTTATTGCTGCTACATAAACTGCAATTGCTCCTTCCAAAATTAATATACGAATTTTCTAAGAAGTACGCCTCCGTATATTCACTGTGTTGTCGAACATTTTCCATTGCATCTATAAACTGTTCCGCAGTTGCCAATCCATACCTTGGAAGCTTTTCGTTAAACTGACAACATTTCTTTTGGATATTGCTATGAAGCTTTGCCAAAGCATTTCTAGCCGACTTTTCAACAGCATCCGCTCTTTCAAAGAGAATTTTAATCTGTAATTTCGAATACTTTTCGTGATCCCGATAAAACATGCGTAAAATGTTTCTCAATTTACGAAGATCAGCCTGCATTTTTGCCATCTTCTTGTATTTCTGAATGTAATTTTTCCCTTTGTTCTTATGCGTTCTTCGGTACAACCTCGCAGAGAATTTAATTTTTTCATTATAGCTTTTGTCACTCCAGTATCTACCCATTATTCTGGTAGCAACTTTTTTCTTATGTTTGTTTCGGTAATCTATATCGTTATCATACCTTTCCTTGCTCTTTTGTTTCGCTGTCTCAATTTTCCCTTCTCGATACCCCTGATCCGTAAGATACCTCTGTTTTGCTCTGTCATATTTCATTTTCTTAAAACCTGGATCACAAGACATCTTAGTAGCAATCCTTACGCGTGCTCGAGCTTTGTTGCGTTTGGTGGCATTTTTATCTCTTTTAAATAAACTTTTCTGATATTTCAGGATGTTAGCTTTATTTTTTGTGTAGTAAAGTTTTCTATTAGTAGAAATTTGGATTGTTCTATTTTGATATTGTTTTTGGTTATTCTTTCTTTTTTTCCACTCGCGTGAGATCATATTTTTTCAAGGTTTAAAATTATTAAGCACACAAAATCCCGTGTCGAGTATCTAAAACCTAGCATAAAACAAAACTAATTTTAAAATTTTCAGGTATTTATCTTGTTTGAATTACAAAATTAGTATTATTGGTTAGACACCATAAATATTTTTGCAGTTTACATAATAAGTTTAGTGATTCTGGACTGAAAACTAAAATAATTGCAATTATGAGACAATAATATGGAGATATGTACTTTACGGGTTACAAACCAAAAAAAGCTTGGTTCCAGGATACAATAATAAATTTGAACTGAGATGAAAAAAAATTTCTTCCAGGAGACAAAAAGCAAAACTAATTTTAGAATTTTCATGTATTTTTGTTGTTTAAATTAAAAAATTACTATTACTGATTAGGTATCATAAATATTTTTGCAGTTTACATAATAATTTTAGCGATTAAGCCAAAAAAGAAAATCCCTATTTATGTTTTAGTTAACATGGGCAAGGTGTCGTTCTTTATTGTATATCATCAAATTTATTAATCAAAATCAATTTTATGCTGCATCATTACAAACAGGAAAAAGCCTACGGCTTTTTCTTCTTTGAAATTACAAACAGGAAAAAGCCTACGGCTTTTTCTTCTTTGAAATAGTAAGAGACGAACCTCAAACAATCAAGTAGCTAATTAAGTCCAATGTATGCAATGGCTTGTTATTTCAATGATCGTTCTTTAATGTAAAACTCAAACAATCAAGTAGCTAACTAAGTCCAATGTATGGAATGGTTTGTTATTTCAGTGATCGTCTTTTAATGTAAAAATATAAATACTGTAATCTTAACTATAGTGAAGTTGCGTATGCAAGTTAGTATAGGGAAGAGTTTGATCTTTATTATAAATCGTCTCAACGAGATCTCACTCTCGCATATCCTCCATCATAATAGTTGAATTTTTTCGGTACTCCAAAGAAATTCAATTCCTTACTGTCATTATGTACTTGTAGTCGTTCTTTACTGTAAATAATCTTCGAACATTTGAACCTTTTATAATCTATAATGATGTATAATATAAATACTGTAATCTTAACTATAGTGAAGTTGCGTATGCAAGTTAGTATAGGGAAGAGTTCGATCTTTATTATAATACCGCTGCAATCCAGATCATATCGTAACAATTTATTTTATTATAATAATTATTTTTGTTAATTACAAAAGGTTTCTATATACAGCAGTTTCCTTTAAAATAAGTCATTACTCAGATCATTATTATGACCATGAACTGTTTGATTTAATACTTCAGTTACTATGGGTTACAGTTCGTTCATTATTGTAAATTTTTTTAGGATTTATGGGTTTTTATATTTCTTAAACATTGGACGTGATCGTCTCCTATTAGGTTTGCTAGCTACCGCTGCAACCCGTATACTTTTAAGGACACATGATTACAAACAGGAAATAGCCTACGGCTTTTTCTTCTTTGAAATAGTAAGAGCCGAACCTCGAGCAATCAAGTGGCTAATTTCTTTGAACGAACCTAAAAAAGTTGAGTAGCTAACTAAGCCCAATGTTTGCAATGGTTTTTATTCCAGTGATCGTCTTTTAATGCAATTAATTTAAAACTGGACTATAGATCGCTCTTTAAGGTAAAATACTAGCCTACACTATAGTTAAGTGGCCTATAAAATTTAGTAGAGGCAAGTGGTCGTTCTTTATTATAAATCACTCCTTTACTAACTTATACTATTGTTAAGTGGCCTATAAAATTTAGCATAGGCAAGAGGTCGTTCTTTATTATACTGGTCTAAATTAAAAGATTAAATATTCTTTACTGTAATTGATCTTTTGTTTGGCTGTCTCAATTTTTGCATGTCTATAATCTTCATCATTGTGATAACACATCTTGCTGTTTTCTTTTGCTCTCTCAATTATTACTTCGCGATACGCCTGGTCGGTTGAATACCTTTGTTTTGCTCTCTCAATTATTACTTCTCGATACACCTGGTCGGTTGAATACCTTTGCTTTTTTCTTTTCAAGTTACTATCTCTGTTGTTTGTGTAGTACTCTTTCTTCAACTTGCGTATAGCCTGCTTTGATCTAACCATTATTCTAATCAAGAATGAGAGAATTTTCAGTTTTGACTTTCCTTATATACTAATTATGACGTCACTCTATTCACGTCATAGCTCTAATATAAAACTATGATGACGTTCATTATTTATCTAGTAGGGTTTCAGACAAGGTATTTCTAATGATGTACTTTTGTTTTGATCTGACTCTATTTTTAGGAGTTTTGGGTTTTTATATTTCTTAGCATTGGACTGATCGTCTATTACTAGGTTGCTAGCTACTGCTGCAACCCAAATTCACATATATATTTATTTATGAGAGGCAGCCTGGCCGAGTGGTCCAAGGCAGTGGTGTTAGCCACCAGTCTCTTCAGAGGCGTAGGTTCAATTCTTACCGCTGGTATACGATTATGTTTGAAAGACTGCAGTGTGAAAAGACATCAAAATGCAGTTTTTGGAGTGGTCCAAGGCACTCGTGTTACCCACCAGTCTCTTCGGAGGCGTGGGTTCAAATCTTACCGCTGGTATACGATTATGTTTGAAAGACTGCAGTGTGAAAAGACATCAAAAATGCAGTTTTTGGTGGAAAAATTTATTCTCTTTTAGAAATAATTAATTTTAGTTACTATAGATTTTTAACCCAATTAATTTCCTTTAAAATGAGCTATTGAACAACCCTCTACGATGTTCCAGTGCCAAGCTATCTCTGGATACAAAAAAAGAAAAAAAGAAAAAAAGAAAAAAATATCCCGTTTGTGGAGAATAACGTGGTTCAAGTCAATTTTCTTGATTTTCAAGACAATATATTTCCCTTGCTGTTCAAGCCAAGGGACAGAAAGTTTCCTATACAGGGGTTTCAGACAAGGCGGTTCTAATGGTGTACTTTTTGTTTTGATTTGACTCCTTTGTTAGGAACTATGGGCTTTTATATTTCTTAACATTGGACGTGATCGTCTCTTACTAGGTTGCTAGCTACCGCTGCAACCCGGAAAGAAAAAATATCCCGTTTAGGCAGAATGTTGTAGTAGCTACCATCTTTCTTGATTTTCAAACCAATATATTTCCCTTGCTGTTCAATCCAAGGGATAGAAAGTTTCCTATACAGGGGTTTCGGACAAGGCCGTACTAATGGTGTACTTTTTGTTTTGATCTGACTCCTTTTTTGGATCTATGGTTTTTTTATTTCTTAACATTGGACGTGATCGTCTCTTACTAGGTTGCTAGCTACCGCTGCAACCCGGAAATGAACCACAGTGTTCAGTTTCTTTGGACTTGAGTTCGTTTTTTAACTATAAATACAAACAGGAAAAAGCCTACGGCTTTTTCTTCTTTTAAATAGTAAGAGACGAAACTCAAACAATCAAGTAGCTAACTAAGTCCAATGTATGGAATGGTTTGTTATTTCAGTGATCGTCTTTTAATGTAAGAATGTTCAAGCCAAGGGACAGAAAGTTTCCTATACAGGGGTTTCGGACAAGGCAGTTCTAATGGTGTACTTTTTGTTTTGATCTGACTCCTTTTTAGGAACTATGGGTTTTTATATTTCTTAACATTGGACGTGATCGTCTCTTACTAGGTTGCTAGCTACCGCTGCAGCCCGGATCAAACTAAACCCAATATGTGCCACGATTTATTCTTTACTAGGTTTTGGCCATCTCTACAGCCATGCTATCGATGAAACTTACATAATCCCCATTTATAATTAACCAGACCGATTCCTTATTTAATTTTCTTAGTAAGTTAACCATTTTTATCATGTCTTATATGTAACATATTCATCATGAGTATCCAATAGTACAATGGTAAACATAACCGCTTGTCACGAGGGCCATCAGGGTTCGATTCCCAGTTGTAGAGAATTTTTAATTTGTTGACTTTAAATATAACTTTACAATCCTACACTATAGTTAAGCGACCCATACCAGTTAGTATAGGCAAGAGTTGGATCTTTATTATAATTTGTTTTAATTACAAAAGGCTTTTAACCCCATTAATTTCCTTTAAAATGAGCCATTGAACAACTCTCTACGATGTTCCAGTGCCAAGCTATCTGTTGAATTACGAACCTATACTATAATTAAGTGGCGTATAAAATTTAGTATAGGCAAGAAGTCGTTCTTTATTATAATATTATTTTAATATTTCGATTGCTATGGGATAGAGTTCAATCTTTAAAATAGTGTCTTTTAAAAAATTACTTTACATTTATAATAATTTAATTTTAATTACTAAAGGTTTTTAACCCCATCAATTTCCTTTAAAACGAGCCATTAAACAGCTCTCTACGATGTTCCAGTGCCCCGCTAACTGAGGAAAAGAAAAAAAAGATGCCGTATATGTAGAATATCGTGGTTACAGCCACATTTTTTGATTTTCAAGCCAGTATATTTCCCTTGTTGTTCAAGCCAAGGAGCTATAAATTTTCTATATACGGATTTTGAACAAGGCGGTTCTAATTCCTTTATGTAATTATTGTAACATAATCCCTATTGATGTTTCAGTTAGCATGGGCTAGGTGTCATTCTTTATTGTAACATTCTTTACTATATGATTACAAACAGGAAAAAGCCTACGGCTTTTTCTTTTTTGGAATAGTAAGAGACGACCTGGCTACAAACTAAGATTATGGCATCAATGATAAATCTTTAACATGAAATGTTCTTTACTGTAATGGTTTGATCTTACTAGGTTTCAGACACCTCTGCAGCCATGATACTGATGGAAATTACATAATCCCTATTTCAGTTTCAGTTAACATGGGCTAGGTTTTGTTCTTATTAAAATGTTAGCCACCAGTCTCTTCGGAGGCGTGGGTTCAAATCTTACCGCTGGTATACGATTATGTTTGAAAGACTGCAGTGTGAAAAGACATCGAAAATGCAGTTTTTGGTGGAAAAATTTATTCTCTTTTAGAAATAATTTATTTTATTTACAAAAGGTTTTTAACCCAATTAATTTCATTTAAAATGAGCTATTGAACAGCCCTCTCCGATGTTTCAGTGCCAAGCTATCTCTGGAAAAAAAGGAAAAAAAAAAGAAAAAAATATCACGTTTAGGAAGAATGTTGTAGTAGCTGCCACGTTTCTTGATTTTCAAGCCAATATATGTCCCTTTCTGTTCAAGCCAAGGGACAGAAAGTTTCCTATGCAGGGGTTTCGGACAAGGCGGTTCTAATGGTGTACTTTTTGTTTTGATCTGACTCCTTTTTTAGGAACTATGGGTTTTTATATTTCTTAACATTGGACGTGATCGTCTCTTACTAGGTTGCTAGCTACCGCTGCAACCCGGATTAGTTTCAGCTTTAATTCGATGATCCAGACTTTATGTACTAACTACATCCAAAGACTATGACGTCATTGTTTAATATTGTATATAAAAAATTAAGTTTTTCGTAAAAAAAATTAATTAAAAAAAAAATTAAGTACAAATAGCGCTAGATCTAGAGATTTCCTTTAAAATGAGCCATTGAACAACTCTCTACGATGTTCCAGTGCTAAGCTATCTGTGGAAAAGAAAGAAAAAAATATCCCGTTTGTGGAGAATAACGTGGTTAAAGTCAATTTTCTTGATTATCAAGCCAATATATTTTCTTTGTTATTCAAGCCGCAGGGCGGTAAGTTTCCTTTATAGGGGTTTCGGACAAGGCGGTTCTAATGGTGTACTTTTTGTTTTGATCTGACTCTGTTTTTAGGAGTTAGGGGTTTTTATATTTCTTAACATTGGACGTGATCGTCTCTTACTAGGTTGCTAGCTACCGCTGCAACCCGGATTATTCAAGCCAAAGAGTGATAAGTTTCCTTAATAGGGGTTTTGGACAAGGTGGTTCTAATGGTGTAATTTTTGTTTTGATCTGACTCTTTTCTCAGGAGTTGGGGGTTTTATATTTCTTGACATTGGAGGTGATCGTCTCTTACTAGGTTGCTAGCTACCGCTGCAACCCGGATCTACTTGACACTTCTTCTATGTGATGACTTAGTTCCTTGTACGAGCCCTCGACTTTTAGTAGATTAATATGTTGTATAATCTTACATTTTGATACTGCCTTATATACGCTATTAATGAAACAGTTCAAGACAGGAAAATGTGGAGCTAGTGCCCTTAGAGAACGCAAATAGCTCTGACATCCCTCATTTGGGCTACAGTATAACGAATGCCCATGCTTTCTTGTGTCCCTGTAATTGATTTCACAATAATCCAAGCCGCCAAGGTAGAAATTAACCACTTTGTCAGTTGAAAATTTTAATGCTATATTGTTTTCAAGGATATCAAAAAGAATTTGACATAATTCAATATCCGTCGGATAGAGCTTGCGGATATCAGGGTGACATTGCCAAGTATTCTGCTGCCCAATTTTTGGTTTTGAATGTTTACTCAGATTGTTATAGGTGACTTCAGCCATCATAATTTCCTTGTCAGATCTAGTTTTAGAGCATTTTTCAATAGTTGTCTCGTACTTTTCAGGACAGTTTGTTCTACTACACAGAGAATTTTTTGCCAAATATTCAGTAGAACTAAACGAACTGTTTAAAACACAGTTAGAAATGCTTTTTTCTTGAGTCGGTGTTCCAGGAATTTGTTCTAAATCATTAGTCTTACAAACACATTTACTAATAACCCTAACAGGCTCGTTTTCGCCATAATTGAAAAACATTGCTTTTCCTTCGCTGTTGATAGGTATGCTTGTATATATATTTTTATTGCTGCTACATAAACTGCAATTGCTCCTTCCAAAATTAATATACGAATTTTCTAAGAAGTACGCCTCCGTATATTCACTGTGTTGTCGAACATTTTCCATTGCATCTATAAACTGTTCCGCAGTTGCCAATCCATACCTTGGAAGCTTTTCGTTAAACTGACAACATTTCTTTTGGATATTGCTATGAAGCTTTGCCAAAGCATTTCTAGCCGACTTTTCAACAGCATCCGCTCTTTCAAAGAGATATTTTAATCTGTAATTTCGAATACTTTTCGTGATCCCGATAAAACATGCGTAAAATGTTTCTCAATTTACAAAGATCAGCCTGCATTTTTGCCATCTTCTTGTATTTCTGAATGTAATTTTTCCCTTTGTCCTTATGCGTTCTTCGGTACAACCTCGCAGAGAATTTAATTTTTTCATTATAGCTTTTGTCACCCCAGTATCTACCCATTATTCTGGTAGCAACTTTTTTCTTATGTTTGTTTCGGTAATCTATATCGTTATCATACCTTTCCTTGCTCTTTTGTTTCGCTGTCTCAATTTTCCATTCTCGATACCCCTGATCCGTAAGATACCTCTGTTTTGCTCTGTCATATTATTTCATTTTCTTAAATCCTGGATCACAAGACATCTTAGTAGCAATCCTTACGCGTGCTCGAGCTTTATTGCGTTTGGTGGCATTTTTATCTCTTTTAAATAAACTTTTCTGATATTTCAGGATGTTAGCTTTATTTTTTGTGTAGTAAAGTTTTCTATTAGTAGAAATTTGGATTGTTCTATTTTGATATTGTTTTTGGTTATTCTTTCTTTTTTCCACTCGCGTGAGACCATATTTTTTCAAGGTTTAAAATTATTAAGCACACAAAATCCCGTGTCGAGTATCTAAAACCTAGCATAAAACAAAACTAATTTTAAAATTTTCAGGTATTTATCTTGTTTGAATTACAAAATTAGTATTATTGGTTAGACACCATAAATATTTTTGCAGTTTACATAATAAGTTTAGTGATTCTGGACTGAAAACTAAAATAATTGCAATTATGAGACAATAATATGGAGATATGTACTTTACGGGTTACAAACCAAAAAAAGCTTGGTTCCAGGATACAATAATAAATTTGAACTGAGATGAAAAAAAAATTTCTTCCAGGAGACAAAAAGCAAAACTAATTTTAGAATTTTCATGTATTTTTGTTGTTTAAATTAAAAAATTACTATTACTGATTAGTCATAATAAATATTTTTGCAGTTTAAATAATAATTTTAGAGATTAAGAAAAAAAATAAAATTTTTGTTACATGAGTTTCTGTTACTATTGAGACAAGTAGCTATTATTACTATAGAGTTCATTACATGGACTGTTTTATTGCTTCAAAATTCAAATATCTTTGAAAAGACTGCAGTATGAAAATACATCAAAAATGCAATTTTTTTGACAAAATTGATTCTACTTTAAAAAGTATTTTATTTTTAAATACAAAAGTGACTAGATGTTGCAATTTCCTTTAAAATGAGCTATTATACAGCTCTCTATGATTTTCCAGTGCCCAGCTAGCTGAGCAGAAAAAAAAAGCGGAAAGAAAAAAATATCCCGTTTGTGGAGAATAACGTGGTAAAAGTCAATTTTCTTGATTTTCAAGCCAATATATTTTCTTTGTTATTCAAGCCAAAGGGCGGTAAGTTTCCTTTATAGAGGATTCAGACAAGGCGGTTCTAATGGTGTACTTTTTGTTTTGATCTGACTCTTTTTTTAGGAGTTGGGGGGTTTTATATTTCTTAACATTGGACGTGATCGTCTCTTACTAGGTTGCTAGCTACCGCTGCAACCCGGATTTGAAAAATAGTAAGAGACGAACCTCAAACAATCAAGTAGCTAACTAATTCCAATGTATACAATTGTCGTCTTTTAATGTATTTTTATTGGAAAATTTTAATATATTGACCTTAAATGTAACTGTACTAGCCTATGCTACAGTTAAGTGGCCTATAAAATTTAGTATAGGCAAGAGGTCGTTCCTTATTAAAAATTTCCTTTAAAATGAGCTATTGAACAACCCTCTACGATGTTCCAGTGCCAAGCTATCTGTGGAAAAGAAAAAAAAGAAAAAAAGAAAAAAATATCTCGTTTAGGCAGAATGTTGTAGTAGCTGCCACTTTTCTTGATTTTCAAGCAAATATATTTCCCTTTCTGTTCAAGCCAAGGGACAGAAAGTTTCCTTTACAGGGGTTTCGGACAAGACGGTTCTCATGGTGTACTTGTTGTTTTGATCTGACTCCTTTGTTAGGAACTATGGGTTTTTATATTTCTTAACATTGGACGTGATCGTCTCTTACTAGGTTGCTAGCTACCGCTGCAACCCGGACTACCGCTGCAACCCGGACTACCCCTGGAACCACCATATATCAGTTACTACGGGTGAAAGATCGTTCTTTACTGTAATACTTTATTATGAAATAAATTACAAACAGGAAAAAGCCTACGGCTTTTTCTTCTTTGGAATAGTAAGAGACGATGCTCAAATAATCAGGAAGCTAACTAGGATTATAATTTGTTCTTTAACATAAACTTCATTAATCGGATATTTTAATATATCCTATATGGTCTAGAGGTTGGGATAGCTCTCACCCAGTAGGCTTGAGATCAATTTCTGTATGAGAAATTTTTACTTATGATGATTTCTTAAGGAACATAATTAAAATGTCTTAATGTAATAAAAATAATTTGTTTTGATTACAAAAGGTTTTTAACCCCATTAATTTCCTTTAAAATGAGCCATTGAACAACTCTCTACGATGTTCCAGTGCCATGCTATCTGTTGAAGTACTAACCTATACTATAATTAAGTGGCGTATAAAATTTAGTATAGGCAAGAGGTCGTTCTTTATTATACTAGGTTGCTAGCTACCGCTGCAACCCGGATCTAAATCATTAGTCTTACAAACACATTTACTAATAACCCTAACAGGCTCGTTTTCGCCATAATTGTAAAACATTGCTTTTCCTTCGCTGTTGATAGGTATGCTTGTATATATATTTTTATTGCTGCTACATAAACTGCAATTGCTCCTTCCAAAATTAATATACGAATTTTCTAAGAAGTACGCCTCCGTATATTCACTGTGTTGTCGAACATTTTCCATTGCATCTATAAACTGTTCCGCAGTTGCCAATCCATACCTTGGAAGCTTTTCGTTAAACTGACAACATTTCTTTTGGATATTGCTATGAAGCTTTGCCAAAGCATTTCTAGCCGACTTTTCAACAGCATCCGCTCTTTCAAAGAGAATTTTAATCTGTAATTTTGAATACTTTTCGTGATCCCGATAAAACATGCGTAAAATGTTTCTCAATTTACAAACATCAGCCTGCAGTTTTGCCATCTTCTTGTATTTCTGAATGTAATTTTTCCCTTTGTCCTTATGCGTTCTTCGGTACAACCTCGCAGAGAATTTAATTTTTTCATTATAGCTTTTGTCACCCCAGTATCTACCCATTATTCTGGTAGCAACTTTTTTCTTGTGTTTGTTTCGGTAATCTATATCGTTATCATACCGTTCCTTGCACTTTTGTTTGGCTGTCTCAATTTTCCCTTCTCGATACCCCTGATCCGTAAGATACCTCTGTTTTGCTCTGTCATATTTCATTTTCTTAAATCCTGGATCACAAGACATCTTAGTAGCAATCCTTACGCGTTCTCGAGCTTTATTGCGTTCGGTGGCATTTTTATCTCTTTTAAAAAAACTTTTCTGATATTTCAGGATGTTAGCTTTATTTTTTGTGTAGTAAAGTTTTTTATTAGTAGAAATTTGTATTGCTCTATTTTGATATTGTTTTTTGTTATTCTTTATTTTTTTCATTTCAAGTGGGACCACATTTTTTCAAGATTTAAAATTATTAAGTACACAATACTCCGTGTCGAGTATCTAAAACCTAGCATAAAAAAAAACTAATTTTTAAATTTTCAGTTATTTATCTTGTTTGAATTAAAAAATTAGTATTATTGGTTAGACACCATAAGTATTTTTGCAGTTTACATAATAAGTTTAGCGATTCTGGACTGAAAACTAAAATAAATGCAATTATAAGACAATAATATGGAGATACGTACTTTACGGGTTACAAACCAAAAAAAGTTTGGTTCCAGGATACAATAATAACTTTGAACTGAGATGAAAAAAATTTTTCTTCCAGGAGACAAAAAGTAAAACTAATTATAAAATTTTCATGTATTTTTGTTTGTTTAAATTAAGAACTTACTATTACTGATTAGGCATCATAAATATTTTTGCAGTTTACATAATAATTTTAGCGATTAAGCCAAAAAAGAAAATTTTGGTTCCAGGAGTTTCGGTTACTAATGAGACAAGTAGCTATTATTACTATAGATTTCATTACAATGAACTGTTTGATTGCTTCAAAATTTAAATATCTTTGAAAAGACTGCAGTATGAAAATACATCAAAAATGCAATTTTTTTGAAAAAATTGATTCCACTTCAAAAAGTATTTTATTTTTAATTACAAAAGGCACTAGATGTTGCAATTGTCTTTAAAATCAGCTATTATACAGCTCTCTATGATTTTCCAGTGCCCAGCTAGCTGAGCAGGAAAAAAAATCGGAAAGAAAAAAAATATCCCATTTGTGGAGAATAACGTGGTAAAAGTCAATTTTCTTGATTTTCAAGCCAATATATTTTCTTTGTTATTCAAGCCAAAGGGCGGTAAGTTTCCTTTATAGAGGATTCGGACAAGGCGGTTCTAATGGTGTACTTTTTGTTTTGATCTGACTCTGGTTTTAGGAGTTGGGGGGTTTTATATTTCTTAACATTGGAGGTGATCGTCTCTTACTAGGTTGCTAGCTACCGCTGCAACCCGGATTTTATATTCCTTAACATTTGACGTGATCGTCTCTTACTAGGTTGCTAGCTACCGCTGCAACCCGGATTGTAGTTCAATTACTATAGGCTATAGTTGGTTCTTTACTATAAAAAAATATCCTGTTTGGGGAGAATAACGTGGTTAAAGTCAATTTTCTTGATTTTCAAGCCAATATATTTCCCTTGCTGTTCAAGCCAAGGGACAGAAAGTTTCCTATACAGGGGTTTCAGACAAGGCCGTTCTAATGGTGTACTTTTTGTTTTGATCTGACTCCTTTGTTAGGAACTGTGGGTTTTTATATTTCTTAACATTGGACGTGATCGTCTCTTACTAGGTTGCTAGCTACCGCTGCAACTCGGATTAATCTACTTTAAAATGATCCATTGAACAACTCTCTACGATGTTCCAGCGCTAAGCTATCTATGGAATATAAAGTTTAAAATACAACCTTACCACGAACTGTTTGATTTCTTCAAAAATCAAATGTCTTTGAAAAGACAGCAGTATGGAAAGACATCAAAAATACAGTTTTTAGTGGAAAAATTTATCCTGTTTTAAAATAATATGTTTTAGTTACAAAAGGTTTTTAACCCAATTAATTTCCTTTAAAATGCGCCATTGAACAACTTTCTACAATGTTCCAGTGCAGAGCTATCTCTGGATAACAAGAAAGAAAGAAAAAAAAATATCCCGTTTAGGCAGAATGTTGTTTTAGCTGCCACTTTTCTTGATTTTCAAGCCAATATATTTCCCTTGCTGTTCAAGCCAAGGGACAGAAAGTTTCTTATACAGGGGTTTCGGACAAGGTGGTTATAATGGTGTACTTTTTGTTTTGATCTGACTCCTTTTTTTAGGAACTATGGGTTTTTATATTTCTTAACATTGGACGTGATCGTCTCTTACTTGGTTGCTAGATACCGCTGCAACCCGGATTACAGGAAAATCATAACAGAAAAAAGGCTACGGCTTTCAAGCCAAGGGACTGAAAGTTTCCTATACAGGGGTTTCGGACAAGGCGGTTCTAATGGTGTACTTTTTGTTTTGATCTGACTCCTTTTTTTAGGAACTATGAGTTTTTATATTTCGTAACATTGGACGTGATCGTCTCATACTAGGTTGCTAGCTACCGCTGTAACCTAGACTAGGCTGCTAGCTACAGCTGCAACCCGGATAATTGACAAACACCATTTATGATGAGTTATATTCGTTCTTTATGTAACTACACCTGGAACCACCATAAATCAGTTAGTATGGGAGAGAGATCGTTCTTTACTGTAATTTTATTTTTAATTACAAAAGTGACTAGATGTTGCAATTTACTTTAAAATGAGCTATTATACAATTCTCTATGATTTTCCAGTGCCCAGCTAGCTGAGGAGAAAAATCAAGCGGAAAGAAAAAAATATCCCGTTTAGGCAGAATGTTGTAGTAGCTGCCATTTTTCTTGATTTTCAAGCCAATATATTTTTTTTGTTATTCACCAAGGGACAGAAAGTTAACTATAGGGAAGTTTCAGACAAGGTGGTTCTAATGGTATAATTTTTGTTTTGATCTGACTCTTTTCTTAGGAGTTAGGGGTTTTTATATTTCTTAACATTGGATGTGATCGTCTCTTACTAGGTTGCTAGCTACTGCTGCAACCCGGATCTCTCAATTTTTACTTCTCGATACGCCTGGTCGGTTGAATATCTTTGCTTTTCTCTTTTCAAGATACTATCTCTGTTGTCTGTGTAGTACTGTTTTTTTTAACTTGCGTGTAGCTTGCTTTGATCTAACCATTATGTAATTCACAAATGAGACCATTTACATCTTTGTCGTTCTTAAGTAGTAATTTATTTTATTTTTCAGTTTAGAATCGCTAAAGCTATTATGTAAACTACAAAAATAATTATGGTGTCTAACCAATAATACTAATTTTTTAATTCAAACTAGAGAAATACCTGAAAATTTAAAAATAAGCTTTGTTTTTTGTTAGTTTTTAGCTATTCGACACGTGGTATAATCTATTATACCATGTTTAAGTGCCAAGCTATCTTTGGAAAAGAAAGAAAAGAAAGAGAAAGAAAAAAACATGCCATTTGTGGAGAATAACGTGGTTAAAGTCAATTTTCTTGATTTTCAAGCCAATATATTTCCCTTGCTGTTCAAGCCAAACGACAGAAAGTGTCCTATACAGGGGTTTCGGACAAGGCGGTTCTAATGGTGTACTTTTTGTTTTGATCTGACTCCTTTTTTAGGAGCTATGGGTTTTTATATTTCTTAACATTGGACGTGATCGTCTCTTACTAGGTTGCTAGCTACCGCTGCAACCCGGATAAGCTGAGTATGCAATTTAGTATAAGCAAGAGTTTGTTCTTTATCATACTTTACTATAAAAATACCGCTGCAACCCGGATTTACTACCTATACTATAGTTAAGCGGCCTATAAAATTTAGTATAGACCCGAGGTCGATCCTTATTATAATAAGCCAAAAAAGAAAATTTTGGTTCCAGGAGTTTCGGTTACTATTGAGACTAGTAGCTATTATTACTATAGAGTTTATTACCATGAACTGTTTGATTGCTTCAAAATTCAAATATCTTTGAAAAGACTTCAGCATGAAAATACATCAAAAATGCAATTTTTTTGACAAAATTGATTCTACTTTAAAAAGTATTTTATTTTTAATTACAAAAGGCACTAGATGTTGCAATTTTCTTTAAAATGAGCTATTATACAGCTGTCTATGATTTTCCAGTGCCCAGCTAGCTGAGAAGGAAAATCAAGCGGAAAGAAAAAAATATCCCGTTTGAGGAGAATAACGTGGTAAAAGTCAATTTGTTTTATTTTCAAGCCAATACATTTTCTTTTTTATTAAATACAAAGGATGGAAAGTTTCCTTCATAGAGTTTTTAAATAAAGTGGTTCTAATGGTGTACTTTTTGTTTTGATCTGACTCTGTTTTTAGTAGCTGGGGGTTTTTATATTTCTTTACATTGGAGGTGATCGTCTCTTACTAGGTTGCTAGCTACCGCTGCAACCCGGATAACAAACAGGAAAAAGCCTAAGGCTTTTTCTTCATTGGAATAGTAAGAGACGATCCTCAAAGAATCAGGCAGCTAACTAAGTCCGATATAAGCAATGGTTTGTTCTTCTAATGATCATCTTTTTATTGTGCGTTTCTTACTAGGTTGCTAGCTACCACTGCAACCCGGATTATATAATTAATAGGTTGCTAGCTACCGCTGCAGCCTAGATATTCTTATTTCTGCTACTATGGGCTAAGGTTCGTTCTTTACTGCTAAACTAGCAAAACAGTTTTTAAGTCTGATAAAGATTTAACTGATGTGTCAAAAGTAAGGTTGCAATTCGACGATTTTGTTTTGGCCTTATTGTAATTGGTATGGTGAAATAATAGTATGCATATGGTTCTTAAATCATACTTCTTTATGGTCCCATTTGGTCTAGTGGCTAGGATAGTTAACTTTCACTTAGGAGGACCGGGTTCGATGCCCGGTGTGGAAAAATTTTTAACTCTATAATCTTCGAACATTCGAACCTTTTATAATTTATAATGATGTATAATATAAATACTGTAATCTTCACTATAGTGAAGTTGCCTATGCAATTATATATAATATAAATACTGTAATCTTCACTATAGTTAAGTTGCCTATGCAAGTTAGTATAGGGAAGAGTTCGATCTTTATTATACAGTGTGAAAAGACATCAAAAATGCAGTTTTTGGTGGAAAAATTTATTCTCTTTTAGAAATAATTTATTTTAGTTACTATAGATTTTTAACCCAATTAATTTCCTTTAAAATGAGCTATTGAACAACCCTCTACGATGTTCCAGTGCCAAGCTATCTGTGGAAAAGAAAAAGAAAAAAGAAAAAAATATCCCGTTTGTGGAGAATAACGTGGTAAAAGTCTATTTTCTTGATTTTCAAGCCAATATATTTTCTTTGTTATTCAAGCCAAAGGGCGGTAAGTTTCCTTTATAGAGGATTCGGACAAGGCGGTTCTAATGGTGTACTTTTTGTTTTGATCTGACTCTTTTTTTAGGAGTTGGGGGGTTTTATATTTCTTAACATTGGAGGTGATCGTCTCTTACTAGGTTGCTAGCTACCGCTGCAACCCGGATTACGACGAACCCTATTGATCCTTTTATGTACTTGTAGCTACCCCTGGCGCCACTGTATATCAGTTACTATTGGCGAGAGATCGTTCTTTACTGTAATTAAGCCAAAAAAGAAAATTTTGGTTCCAGGAGTTTCGGTTACTATTGAGACAAGTAGCTATTATTACTATAGAGTTCATTACCATGAACTGTTTGATTGCTTCAAAATTCAAATATCTTTGAAAAGACTGCAGCATGAAAATACATCAAAAATGCAATTTTTGGACAAAATTGATTCTACTTTAAAAAGTATTTTATTTTTAATTACAAAAGTGACTAGATGTTGCAATTTCCTTTAAAATGAGCTATTATACAGCTCTCTATGATTTTCCAGTGCCCAGCTAGCTGAGAAGAAAAATCAAGCGGAAAGAAAAAGATATCCCGTTTGTGGAGAATAACGTGGTAAAAGTCAATTTTCTTGATTTTCAAGCCAATATATTTTATTTGTTATTCAAGCCAAAGGGCGGTAAGTTTCCTTAATAGAGGTTTCGGACAAGGTGGTTCTAATGGTATACTTTTTGTTTTGATCTGACTCTTTTTTTAGGAGTTAGAGGTTTTATATTTCTTTACATTGGAGGTGATCGTCTCTTGCTAGGTTGCTAGCTACCGCTGCAACCCGGATTAAAGGTAGAACTCTTTCTAATTGATTACAAACAGGAAAAAGCCTACGGCTTTTTCTTCTTTGAAATAGTAAGAGACTAGCCTCAAACAATCAAGTAGCTAACTAAATCAAATGTATGTATTGGGTTTTTATTCCAATGACCGTCTTTTAGTGGAAAATTTTAATATATTGACCTTAAATATAATAACTGTACTAGCCTATACTATAGTTAAGTGGTCTATAAAATTTAGTATAGGCAAGAGGTCGTTCTTTATTATAATCATGTTAAAAAAACAAAAAGCATGCTTTTATGTAAATAAAGTTTTACATAAAAATCCATGGTATTCTAAAATATCCTTAATTGTAACTGCACCCAAGGAGGAGGGGGGGTCTCCCTTTCCCAAAATGAAGCCATGAGCCCCCTCTCATTTTTTCTGTTCCTACTCTATTCCCAGAAAAAAAAACTTCTGAAATACCATGCTCAACTGATGTTCAGACCTTTAGGCATCTATATCTCTAATTTTAGAAGTTACCAAAGTAGCAACCTTCCTTATATAACATCAAAAATGCAGTTTTTGGTGGAAAAATTTATTCTCTTTTAGAAATAATTTATTTTAGTTACTATAGATTTTTAACCCAATTAATTTCCTTTAAAATGAGCTATTGAACAACCCTCTACGATGTTCCAGTACCAAGCTATCTGTGGAAAAGAAAAAAAAGAAAAGAGAAAAAATATCCCGTTTGGGGAGAATAACGTGGTTAAAGTCAATTTTCTTGATTTTCAAGCCAATATATTTCCCTTGCTGTTCAAGCCAAGGGACAGAAAGTTTCCTATACAGGGGTTTCAGACAAGGCGGTTCTAATGGTGTACTTTTTGTTTTGATCTGACTCCTTTGTTAGGAACTATGGGTTTTTATATTTCTTAACATTGGACGTGATCGTCTCTTACTAGGTTGCTAGCTACCGCTGCAACCCGGATCAGAAACCATAAATATTTTTGCAGTTTATAACTTTAGCGATTCTGAACTAAAAAAGAAAATAAAATAAAAATTAATTTTTTCAATTTTTACGTCACGTCACTCATTAAGTCATATATGGTTATTAGTACACAATAGGTTTTAGATATTACGTCATATCACTTATTACGTCATATATGGTTATTAGTAGAAAATCGGTAAAATATTCGTTCTTTATTATAAACTCAGGCAGTTCTAGCGCACTGCCTATGATAATAAACTGATTACAGACAGAAAAAAGCCTACGGCTTTTTCTTCTTTGAAATAGTAAGAGACGAGTGTCAAACAATCAAGTAGCTAGCTAATTCCAATGTATGCAATTGTTTGTTATTCCATTGATCGTCTTTTATTGTAATATAGACAAGAGTTCGTTCCTTATTAAAAAATTTATTTTAGCTACAAAAAGTTTTTAACCCAATTAATTTCCTTTAGGATGAGCAATTGAACAACCCTCTACGATGTTCCAGTGCCAAGCTATCTCTGGAAACAAAAGAAAGAAAGAAAAAAATATCCCGTTTGGGGAGAATAACGTGGTTGAAGTCAATTTTCTTGATTTTAAAGCCAATATATTTCCCTTGCTGTTCAAGCCAAGGGACAGAAAGTTTCCTATACAGGGTTTTCGGACAAGGCGGTTCTAAAGGTGTACTTTTTGTTTTGATCTGACTCCTTAATTAGGAACTATGGTTTTTTTTATTTCTTAACATTGGACGTGATCGTCTCTTACTAGGTTGCAAGCTACCGCTGCAACCCGGTTAGTAAAAATGTTGTTATTTAAGTAATATGATTTTATAAAAACTACAGGTAACTCAATAAAGTAGGTACAATTTTCTGAAAAATTAATTACTTTTGTAATTAAAAATAAAATACTTTAAAAAGTATTTTATTTTTAATTACAAAAGTGACTATATGTTGCAATTTCCTTTAAAATGAGCTGTTATACAGCTCTCTATGATTTTCCAGTGCCCAGCTAGGTGAGGAGAAATGAAAAGCGGAAAGAACAAAATATCCCGTTTGTGGAGAATAACGTGGTTAAAGTCAATTTTCTTGATTTTCAAGCCAATATGTTTTCTTTGTTATTCAAGCCAAAGAGCGGTAAGTTTCCTTTATAGGGGTTTCGAACAAGGCGTTTCTAATGGTGTAATTTTTGTTTTGATCTGACTCTTTTTTAGGAGTTAGGGGTTTTTATATTTCTTAACATTGGACGTGATCGTCTCTTACTAGGTTGCTAGCTACCGCTGCAACCCGGAAATAGTTACTATGTGCCGTGGTTTGTTCTTTACTAAGTTTCAGCTATATCCGATGAAATTTATGCTATAAGAGATCATAAAACAATTAATTAGCTTCCTATATATATCTCATATGGTTTAGTGGTTTAGTGTAGTTGGCTTTCAATTAATTGTCTTGGGTTCGAATCCCGGTGTGGGAATTATTTTTAAACAAAATTAGATGAAATTAATTAGCTAATTTGACATGACATAGTAGGTAACTAAGGGCAAGAGTTTGTTCTTTACTATAATAACCAGGATGACGTCAGTTACAACTTTGAATTCGTTTTATGCTATATCATTACAAACAGGAAAAAGCCTACGGCTTTTTTTCTTTGAAATAGTAAGATACGAACCACAAGTAACTACCCCTGGAACCACCATATATCAGTTACTATGCATGAGCGATCGTTTTTTACTTTAAATGTAACTACACCTGGAACCACCCTATAATCAGTTAGTATGGGAGAGAGATCGTTCTTTACTGTAATTTTTGGTTTACAGTTAATGGCTTAAACAAAATTTTATGGGAACTTTACGGTTTATAGTTTTTGGTTTACAGTTAATTGCTTAAACTAAATTTTATGGGAACTTTGAAATTTAAAGTTTTTGATTTACTCTTAAACAAAATTTTACGGGAACTTTACTGTTTATAGTTTCTGGTATACAATTAGTGGCTTAAGCTCAGTTTTATGGGAACTTTCCAGGTTATAGTTTTTGAGTTTACAGTTAATGTCTTAAACAAAATAAATAGTGACGAAGACCACACTGCCTTTCCATTTCAAATTGGGCGTTGGACTCGCATTTTTTTGAAACTTATCTTTTGGGGACGTTACATGGATGACGCAATTTCACTTTGGGATTATGGGGAAAATGAACTTAGGGTTTTTAGATCATCTTAATACATATGACAAAATTTACAGTTTACCTTAGAAATTGAAATTGCTAATAAAATCTCATTCCCAGATTTGACTTTACTGTATCTTATAAGACTTCAGTTACTATGGACTACAGATCGGTGTTTATTATAACTACCGCTGTAACCGAGATTGATAAATCAGATTATGCAAACCCTGATTACAAACAGGAAAAAGCCTACGGCTTTTTCTTCTCTGGTGTAGTAAGAGACGACTCTTAAAAAATCAGGCAGCTAAGTCCAATGTATGCAATTGTTTGTTATTCCAACGATTGTCTTTTAATGTGACTACGATTGCAACCCGGAATATATTCAAGATTTGAGTTAGTATAAGCGAGGGTTCGTTCTTTATTATAATTTGTTCTGCCTCTTTTCTCAGGAGTTAGGAGTTTTTATATTTCTTAACATTGGACGTGATCGTCTCTTACTAGGTTGCTAGCTACCGCTGCAACCCGGACTATGGACTAAAGTTCTCAAATATCTTTTAAAAGACTGCAGCATAAAAAGACATCAAAAATGCAGTTTTTGGTGGAAAAATTTATTCTTTTTTACAAATAATTTATTTTAGTTACTTAGTATTTTTAACCTAATTAATTTACATTAAAATGAGCAATTGAACAACTCTTTATAATGTTCCAATGCCAAGCTATCTGTGGAAAAGAAGAAAAAAGAAAAAAAATATGCCGTTTGTGGAGAATAACGTGGTTAAAGTAAATTTTGTTGATTTTCAAGCCAATATATTTCCCTTGTTTTTCAAGCCAAATGACAGAAAGTTTCCTATACAGGGGTTTCGGACAAGGCGGTTCTAATGGTGTACTTTTTGTTTTGATCTGACTCTTTTTTTAGGAGTTAGGTTTTTTTTATTTCTTGACATTGGACGTGATCGTCTCTTACTAGGTTGCTAGCTACCGCTGCAACCCGGAAATTCGATGATCGAGCCTTTATGTAACCCGGATTAAAAAATTATTATCATATCTTATATGTAACTTTTATTTTATAAGCCTTCGATAGTCTAATGGTAAGTATGCCCACTTGTTCCCTGGGAGAAGGGGGTTCGATTCCCCGTCGGGGAGAACTATTGATATGTTGAATTAAAAGCACTATCTTTTCAATTTAAAATTTAAAAAAGAAACTTGTTTATTTACATTCTATCTAAAATAATGAAGATAATATGAATGAACCACAGTGTTCAGTTTCTTTGGACTTGAGTTCGTTTTTTAACTATAAATAAAAACAGGAAAAATCATAAGGCTTTTTCTTCTTTTAAATATTAAGAGAAGAAACTCAAACAATCAAGTAGCTAACTAAGTTTAATGTATGGAATGGTTTGTTATTTCAGTGATCGTCTTTTAATGTAACAACCCGGAAAATATAATGTGACTACCATTGCAACCCGGAATATATTAAAGATTTGAGTTAGTATAAGCGAGGGTTCGTTCTTTATTATAATTTGTTCTGACTCTTTTCTCAGGAGTTAGGAGTTTTTATATTTCTTAACATTGGACGTGATCGTCTCTTACTAGGTTGCTAGCTACCGCTGCAACCCGGACTATGGACTAAAGTTCTCAAATATCTTTTAAAAGACTGCAGCATAAAAAGACATCAAAAATGCAATTTTTGGTGGAAAAATTTATTCTCTTTTACAAATAATTTATTTTAGTTACTAAAGATTTCTAACCCAATTAATTTACATTAAAATGAGCTATTGAACAACTCTCTATGATGTTCCAGTGCCAAGCTATCTTTGTAAAAGAATAAAAAAGAAAAAAAAAATATGCCGTTTGTGGAGAATAACGTGGTTAAAGTAAATTTTGTTGATTTTCAAGCCAATATATTTCCCTTGTTTTTCAAGCCAAATGACAGAAAGTTTCCTATACAGGGGTTTCGGACAAGGCGGTTATAATGGTGTACTTTTTGTTTTGATCTAACTCTTTTTTTAGGAGTTAGGTTTTTTTTTTATTTCTTAACATTGGACGTGATCGTCTCTTACTAGGTTGCTAGCTACCGCTGCAACCCGGAAATTCGATGATCGAGCCTTTATGTAACCCGGATTAAAAAATTATTATCATATCTTATATGTAACTTTTATTTTATAAGTCTTCGATAGTCTAATGGTAAGTATGCCCACTTGTTACCTGGGAGAAAGGGGTTCGATTCCCCGTCGGGGAGAACTTTTGATATGTTGAATTAAAAGCACTATCTTTTCAATTTAAAATTTAAAAAAGAAACTTGTTTATTTACATTCTATCTAAAATAATGAAGATAATATGAATGAACCACAGTGTTCAGTTTCTTTGGACTTGAGTTCGTTTTTTAACTATAAATACAAACAGGAAAAAGCATACGGCTTTTTCTTCTTTTAAATAGTAAGAGACGAAACTCAAACAATCAAGTAGCTAACTAAGTTTAATGTATGGAATGGTTTGTTATTTCAGTGATCGTCTTTTAATGTAACAACCCGGAAAATATAAATACTGTAATCTTAACTATAGTGAAGTTGCGTATGCAAGTTAGTATAGGGAAGAGTTTGATCTTTATTATATATAAAAAATTGAATTTTTCGTCTGAAAATACATAGTAAATCCCACATCGGGTAGTTAGAACCTAACCAAAAATAAAACTAATTTTAACATTTTAAGGTATTTTTCTAGCTTGAATTGAAATATTCAAACTATTGCTCAGATAACATGAATATTTTTGCAGTTTACACAAGCTTCAAAGAACGCATAAGGACAAATTAAAAACTATATTCAGAAGGTCAAAAAGATGAAAACAATGCAGGCTGATCTTAGTAAATTGAGAAAAATTTTACGAATGTTTTACCGGGATTACGAAAAATATTCAAAAATAAAGATTAAAATTATCTCTGAAAGAAAGGATTTTGTTGAAAAGTCAGCTAGAGATGCTTTCGCAAAACTTCATAGTAATATCCAAAAGAAATGTTGCATGTTTAGTGAAAAGCTTCCAAGGTATGAACCGGCAACTATGGAACAGTTTACAGATGTAATGGGAAATTTTATACATCACTGTGAATATATGGAGGCATAATTGTCCTTTACTTAGTTTCAGCTTAAATTCGATGATCGGGACTTTATGTACTAACTACATCCAAAGACTATGACGTCATTGATCAATATTGTATATAAAAAATTAAGTTTTTCGTAAAAATAATTAATTTTAAAAAAATTAGTACAAACAGCGCTAGATCTAGAGATTTCCTTTAAAATGAGCCATTGAACAACTCTCTACGATGTTCCAGTGCCAAGCTATGTGTGGAAAAGAAAGAAAGAAAAAATATCCAGTTTGTGGAGAATAACTTGGTTACAGTCAATTTTCTTGATTTTCAAGCCAATATATTTTCTTTGTTATTCAAGCCAAAGGGCGGTAAGTTTGCTTTATAGGGGTTTTGGACAAGGCGGTTCTAATGGTGTACTTTTTGTTTTGATCTGACTCTTTTTTTAGGAGTTAGGAGCTTTTATATTTCTTAACATTGGACGTGATCGTCTCTTACTAGATTGTTAGCTACCGCTGCAACCCGGATAATTCTTTACTCTAACAACCAGGATGACGTCAGTTACAACTTGGGTTTCTTTTTATGCTATATCATTACAAACAAGAAAAAGCCTACGGCTTTTTCTTCTTTTAAATAGTAAGAGATGATCCTCAAGCAATCAAGTAGCTATCAAAGTCCAATGTATGCAGTGGTATGTTATTCCAATGATCGTATTTTAATGTAATTTTCTTGATTTTCAAGCCAATATATTGCCCTTGCTGTTCAAGCCAAGGGACTGAAAGTTTCCTATACAGGGGTTTGGACAAGGTGGTTTTAATGGTGTACTTTTTGTTTTGATCTGACTCCTTTTTTAGGTACCATGTGTTCTTATATTTCGTAACAATGGACGTGATCTTCTCTTACTAGGTTGCTAGCTACCGCTGCAACCCAGACTAGGTTGCTAGCTACTGCTGCAACCCGGATAATTGACAAACGCCATTTATGATGAGCTATATTCGTCCTTTATGTAACTACACCTGGAACCACCATGTATCATTTAGTATGGGAGAGAGATCGTTCTTTACTGTAAACAATAACCCATAACTCCTAAAAATAATCTTCTAATGATTGTCCTTTAATATAAAAATAGGTTTTTTTCTGGAATCTTCTGTGATTATGCAGAAGATATTTCCTTTATACTTTTGTCTTTTAATATTTTTATTTCCTTTCGTCCTTTACCTAATTAATTACACAATACACTAGATGTAGCAATTTGCTTTAAAATGAGCTATTAAACATAAACTGAACCATTAACCATTAATAATAACATGGTTACAAACAGGAAAAAGCCTACGGCTATTTCTTCTTTCAAATAGTAAGAGACGAACGTCAAACAATCAAGTGGCTAACTAATTCCAATGTATAAAATGGTTTAATATTCCAATGACAGTATTTTAATATCTTTTCAACACATTGTAAACAGTAACCTTTGATTACTGTAAGCAGCATCTATATAATGGTTCCTTATAATACTTCAGTTACTATGGACTGAAGATCCTTCTTTAATGTAAATTTTTAACAAGTTGTAAACAGTAACCTAATCAATGTGATTATAATAACTTTATATTCGTTCTTTATTATATTCCCTGTTGTATCAGTTACTATGAGATAGACTTCGGTCCTTGCTCTAATATAATTTGAAGAAATCAATAAGAATTCCAAATAGGGATAGGTCCTTTTATTAGACAGTGAAACTAAAATATAAAACAAAGACTCTAAATATTTCGATGACACAGTCTATCATCATCATCAGTAGAGTTATTCTAGGAGTAACTCTACTGATGATGATGACCGACTGTTTCATCGAAATATTTAAAGTCTTTGTTTTATATTTTCGTTTCACTGTCTAATAAAAGGACATATCCCAATTTGGAATTCTTATTGATTTCGTCATAGAAAAGGCAGTTTGGTCATGGAGAATAATACTAATATAATTTTGTTTTGATCTGAATTTTTTTTTTAGGGGTTATGGTTTTTTATATTTCTTAACATTGGACGTGATCGTCTCTTACTAGGTTGCTAGCTACCGCTGCAACCCGGATACTATAACAACCAGGATGACGTCAGTTACAACTTGAGTTCCGTTTTATGCTATATCATTACAAACAGAACCTCAAGCAATCAAGTAGCTAACTAAGTCCAATGTATGCAGTGGTATGTTATTCCAATGATCGTCTTTTAATGTAACCATTGAACAACTCTCTATGATGTTCCAGTGCCAAGCTATCTGTGGAATTACTAACCTATACTATAATTAAGTTGTGTATAAAATTTAGTATAGGCAAGAGGTCGTTCTTTATTATAATTTTTATCCCCATTAATTTCCTTTAAAATGAGCCATTAAACAACTCTCTACAATATTCCAGTGCCAAGCTATCTGTGGAATTACTAACCTATACTATAATTAAGTGGCGTATAAAATTTAGTATAGACAAGAGGTCGTTCTTTATTATAAATTCTTTATTATAACTTTAAAATGAGTTATTAAGCGTAAACTCAACCATTAACCATTAATAATAACCTGGTTACAAACAGGAAAAAGCCTATGGCTTTTTCTCCTTTCAAATAGTAAGAGACGAACCTCAAACAATCAAGTGTCTAACTAGTTCTAATGTACACAATGGTTTGATATTCCATTGATAGTCTTTTAATTTCTTTTCAACACATTGTAAACAGTAACCTTTGATTACTGTAAGCATCATCTATGTAATGGTTCCTTACAACACTTCAGTTACTATGGACTAAAGATCGTTCTTTAATGTAATATTTTTGCAGTTTACATAATAATTTGAGTGATTAAGCCAAAAAAGAAAATTTTGGTTCCAGGAGTTTCGGTTACTATTGAGACAAGTAGCTATTATTACTATAGAGTTCAGTACCATGAACTGTTTGATTGCTTCAAAATTCAAATATCTTTGAAAAGACTGCAGTATGAAAATACATCAAAAATTTAGTTTTTTTGACAAAATTGATTCTACTTTAAAAAGTATTTTATTTTTAATTACAAAAGGCACTAGATGTTGCAATTTCCTTTAAAATGAGCTATTATACAGCTCTCTATGATTTTCCAGTGCCCAGCTAGCTGAGGAGGAAAATCAAGCGGAAAAAAAAATATCCCGTTTGTGGAGAATAACATGGTAAAAGTCAATTTTCTTGATTTTCAAGCCAATATATTTTCTTTGTTATTCAAGCCAAAGGGCGGTAAGTTTCCTTTATAGAGGTTTCGGGCAAGGCGGTTCTAATGGTGTACTTTTTGTTTTGATCTGACTCTTTTTTTAGGAGTTGGGGGGTTTTATATTTCTTAACATTGGAGGTGATCGTCTCTTACTAGGTTGCTAGCTACCGCTGCAACCCGGATTTATTGTAACAACCCGGAAAACCTTAACTATAACTAAGTGACGCATAAAATTTAGTATAGGTAAGAGGTGGTTCTTTATTATAAAAAAAAGAAAAAAGAAAAAAATATCCCGTTTGGGGAGAATAACGTGGTTAAAGTCAATTTTCTTGATTTTCATGCCAATATATTTCCCTTGCTGTTCAAGCCAAGGGACAGAAAGTTTCTTATACAGGGGTTTCGGACAAGGCGGTTCTAATGGTGTACTTTTTAATTTGATCTGACTCCTCTGTTAGGAACTATGGGTTTTTATATTTCTTAACATTGGACGTGATCGTCTCTTACTAGGTTGCTAGCTACCGCTGCAACCCGGACAAAAGAAAAAAAGAAAAAAAATATCCTGTTTAGGCAGAATGCTGTAGTAGCTGCCACTTTTCTTGATTTTCAAGCCAATATATTTCCCTTGCTGTTCAAGCCAAGTGACAGAAAGTTTACTATATTGGGGTTTCGGACAAGGCGGTTCTAATGGTGTACTTTTAAATTTGATCTGACTTCTTTTTTTAGGAACTATGGGTTTTTATATTTCTTAACATTGGACGTGATCGTCTCTTACTAGATTGCTAGCTACCGCTGCAACCCGGATTATATTTCTTAACATTGGAATTGATCGTCTCTTACTACCACTGCAACCCGGATATTCAGCTATCAATAAATCATATTTATAGTATCGATCCTTTATGTATATTATAATAATAGAGTTCGTTCTTTATTATAATTATAATAATGCAACCCGGATTGACAACCCAGATTATGTAAACCCTGATTACAAACAGGAAAAAGCCTACGGCTTTTTCTTCTTTGGAGTAGTAAGAGACGACTCTCAAAGCATAAGGGAGCTAACTAAGTCCAATGTATGCACTGGTTTGTTCTTTTAATGATCGTCTTTTAATATAATATTTTTAACCTATTAATTTCCTTTAAAATGAGCCATTGAACAACTCTCTACGATGTTCCAGTACCAAGCTATCTGTGGAATTACTAACCTATACTATAATTCAGTGGCGTATTAAATTTAGTAGTGGCATGAGGTCGTTATTTATTATACATTTTGTTGTTTAAATTAAAAAATTACTATTACTGATTAGGTATCATAAATATTTTTGCAGTTTACATAATAATTTTAGCGATTAAGCCAAAAAAGAAAATTTTGGTTCCAGGAGTTTCGGTTACTATTGAGACAAGTAGCTATTATTACTATAGAGTTCATTACATGGACTGTTTTATTGCTTCAAAATTCAAATATCTTTGAAAAGACTGCAGTATGAAAATACATCAAAAATGCAATTTTTTTGACAAAATTGATTCTACTTTAAAAAGTATTTTATTTTTAAATACAAAAGTGACTAGATGTTGCAATTTCCTTTAAAATGAGCTATTATACAGCTCTCTATGATTTTCCAGTGCCCAGCTAGCTGAGCAGAAAAAAAAAGCGGAAAGAAAAAAATATCCCGTTTGTGGAGAATAACGTGGTAAAAGTCAATTTTCTTGATTTTCAAGCCAATATATTTTCTTTGTTATTCAAGCCAAAGGGCGGTAAGTTTCCTTTATAGAGGATTCGGACAAGGCGGTTCTAATGGTGTACTTTTTGTTTTGATCTGACTCTTTTTTTAGGAGTTGGGGGGTTTTATATTTCTTGACATTGGAGGTGATCGTCTCTTACTAGGTTGCTAGCTACCGCTGCAACCCGGATCATTTTCTTAAATCCTGGATCACAAGACATCTTAGTAGCAATCCTTACGCGTGCTCGAGCTTTATTGCGTTCGGTGGCATTTTTATCTCTTTTAAATAAACTTTTCTGATATTTCAGGATGTTAGCTTTATTTTTTGTGTAGTAAAGTTTTCTATTAGTAGAAATTTGGATTGTTCTATTTTGATATTGTTTTTGGTTATTCTTTCTTTTTTTCCACTCGCGTGAGACCATATTTTTTCAAGGTTTAAAATTATTAAGCACACAAAATCCCGTGTCGAGTATCTAAAACCTAGCATAAAACAAAACTAATTTTAAAATTTTCAGGTATTTATCTTGTTTGAATTACAAAATTAGTATTTTTGGTTAGACAACATAAATATTTTTGCAGTTTACATAATAAGTTTAGTGATTCTGGACTGAAAACTAAAATAATTGCAATTATGAGACAATAATATGGAATGTACTTTACGAGTTACAAACCAAAAAAAGTTTGGTTCCAGGATACAATAATAAATTTGAACTGAGATGAAAAAAAAATTTCTTCCAGGAGACAAAAAGCAAAACTAATTTTAGAATTTTCATGTATTTTTGTTGTTTAAATTAAAAAATTACTATTACTGATTAGGCATCATAAATATTTTTGCAGTTTACATAATAATTTTAGCGATTAAGCCAAAAAAGAAAATTTTGGTTCCAGGAGTTTCGGTTACTATTGAGACAAGTAGCTATTATTACTATAGAGTTCATTACATGGACTGTTTTATTGCTTCAAAATTCAAATATCTTTGAAAAGACTGCAGTATGAAAATACATCAAAAATGCAATTTTTTTGACAAAATTGATTCTACTTTAAAAAGTATTTTATTTTTAAATACAAAAGTGACTAGATGTTGCAATTTCCTTTAAAATGAGCTATTATACAGCTCTCTATGATTTTCCAGTGCCCAGCTAGCTGAGCAGAAAGAAAAAGCGGAAAGAAAAAAATATCCCGTTTGTGGAGAATAACGTGGTAAAAGTCAATTTTCTTGATTTTCAAGCCAATATATTTTCTTTGTTATTCAAGCCAAAGGGCGGTAAGTTTCCTTTATAGAGGATTCGGACAAGGCGGTTCTAATGGTGTACTTTTTGTGTTGATCTGACTCTTTTTTTAGGAGTTGGGGGGTTTTATATTTCTTGACATTGGAGGTGATCGTCTCTTACTAGGTTGCTAGCTACCGCTGCAACCCGGATGAAAGACTGCAGTGTGAAAAGACATCAAAAATGCAGTTTTTGGTGGAAAAATTTATTCTCTTTTAGAAATAATTTATTTTAGTTACTATAGATTTTTAACCCAATTAATTTCCTTTAAAATGAGCCATTGAACAACTCTCTACGATGTTCCAGTGCCAAGCTATCTCTGGATACAAAAGAAAAAAAGAAAAAAAATTATCCCGTTTAGGCAGAACGTTGTAGTAGCTGCCACTTTTCTTGATTTTCAAGCCAATATATTTCCCTTACTGTTCAAGCCAAGGGACAGAAAGTTTACTATACAGGGGTTTCGGACAAGGCGGTTCTACTGGTGCACTTTTTGTTTTGATCTGACTCCTTTTTTAGGAACTATGGGTTTTTATATTTCTTAACATTGGACGTGATCGTCTCTTACAAGGTTGCTAGCTACCGCTGCAACCCGGATTAAATATAACTGTACTAGACTATACTATACGCAAGTGGCCTATAAAAATTTAGTATAGGCAAGAGGCCGTTCTTTACTGTATCACATATGCAAGATAGCATAGGCAAGAGTTCGTTCCTTATTGTATTTCCTTTAAAATGAGCCATTGAACAACTCTCTACGATGTTCCAGTGCCAAGCTATCTGTTGAAATACTAACCTATACTATAATTTAGTGGCGTATAAAATTTAGTATAGGCAAGAGGTCGTTCTTTATTATAATTATTTATCTAGTAGGGTTTCAGACAAGGTAGTTCTAATGATGTACCTTTGTTTTGATCTTACTCTATTTTTAGGAGTTTTGTTATATTTCTTAGCATTGGACTGATCGTCTCTTACTAGGTTGCTAGCTACTGCTGCAACCCAAATTTACATATATATTATTTATGAGAGGCAGCCTGGCCGAGTGGTCCAAGGCACTGGTGTTAGCCACCAGTCTCTTCGGAGGCGTTGGTTCAAATCTTACCACTGGTATTATGTTTGAAAGACTGCAGTGTGAAAAGACATCAAAAATTAAGTTTTTGGTGGAAAAATTTATTCTCTTTTAGAAATAGTTATTTTAGTTACTATAGATTTTTAACGCAATTAATTTCCTTTAAAATGAGCTATTGAACAACTATCTACGATGTTCCAGTGCCAAGCTATCTCTGGAAACAAAGAAAAAAAAATATCCCGTTTAGGCAGAATGTTGTAGTAGCTGCCACTTTTCATGATTTTCAAGCCAATATATTTCCCTTGCTGTTCAAGACAAGGGACAGAAATTTTACTATGCAGGGGTTTCGGATAAGGCGGTTCTAATAGTGTACTTTTCGTTTTGATCTGACTCTTTTTTTAGGAGTTAGGGGTTTTTATATTTCTTAGCATTGGACGTGATCGTCTCTTACTAGGTTGCTAGCTACCGCTGCAACCCGGATCTTCTTTGAAATAGTAAGAGACCAAACCTCAAACAATCAAGTAGCTAACGAATTCCAATGTATGCAATGGTTTGTTATAGTAATGATCTTCTTTTAATGTAATTTCGTAAGAAAAATGATTATATTTTAAAAATATTTTTTTTATAATTACAAAAGGTTTTTAACCCCATTAATTCCCTTTAAAATAAGCCATTAAACAACTCTCTACGATGTTCCAGTGCCAATCTATCTGTGGAATTACTAACCTATACTATAATTAAGTGGCGTATAAAATTTAGTATAGGCAAGAGGTCGTTCTTTATTATAATCCCTGTCGCCTCGACTCTCTTTTCTTTTGAATTTTCTTTTAAATTTTCTTCTTCTTTAATATCCACGTCAGCCAGAAACCAAAAAAAGCTTGGTTCCAGGATACAATAATAAATTTGAACTGAGATGAAAAAAAAATTTCTTCCAGGAGACAAAAAGCAAAACTAATTTTAGAATTTTCATGTATTTTTGTTGTTTAAATTAAAAAATTACTATTACTGATTAGGTATCATAAATATTTTTGCAGTTTACATAATAATTTTAGCGATTAAGCCAAAAAAGAAAATTTTGGTTCCAGGAGTTTCGGTTACTATTGAGACAAGTAGCTATTATTACTATAGAGTTCATTACATGGACTGTTTTATTGCTTCAAAATTCAAATATCTTTGAAAAGACTGCAGTATGAAAATACATCAAAAATGCAATTTTTTTGACAAAATTGATTCTACTTTAAAAAGTATTTTATTTTTAAATACAAAAGTGACTAGATGTTGCAATTTCCTTTAAAATGAGCTATTATACAGCTCTCTATGATTTTCCAGTGCCCAGCTAGCTGAGCAGAAAAAAAAAGCGGAAAGAAAAAAATATCTCGTTTGTGGAGAATAACGTGGTAAAAGTCAATTTTCTTGATTTTCAAGCCAATATATTTTCTTTGTTATTCAAGCCAAAGGGCGGTAAGTTTCCTTTATAGAGGATTCGGACAAGGCGGTTCTAATGGTGTACTTTTTGTTTTGATCTGACTCTTTTTTTAGGAGTTGGGGGGTTTTATATTTCTTGACATTGGAGGTGAGTCTCTTACTAGGTTGCTAGCTACCGCTGCAACCCGGATATTACAAACAGGAAAAAGCCTACGGCTTTTTCTTCTTTGAAATAGTAAGAGACGAACCTCAAACGATCAAGTAGCTAACTAAGTCCAATGCATGCAATAACTTTTTATTCCAATGATCGTCTTTTAATGTAACATATCAGTTACTATGGGAGAGAGATCGTTCTTTACTGTAACTATACTACAATTAAGTGGCGTATAAAATTTAGTATAGGCAAGAGGTCGTTCTTTATTGTAATACTAGGTTGCTAGCTACCGCTGCAACCCGATTATTATAATTTCTTGATTTTTTAGTACTGATTTTTTAACTTGCGTGTAGCTCGCTTTGATCTAACCATTATGTATTCATGAATGAGACCATTTACAGTTTTGACGTTTCTTATATAGTAATTATGACGTCACTGCATCAAAAATACAGTTTTTATTAGAAAAATTTATTCTCTTTTAGAAATAATTTATTTTAGTTGCTATAGATTTTTAACCCAATTAATTTCCTTTAGGATGAGCTATTGAACAACCCTCTACGATGTTCCAGTGCCAAGCTATCTGTGGAAAAGAAAAAAAAAAAAGAAAAAAGAAAAAAGAAAAAAATATTCCGTTTGGGGAGAATAACGTGGTTAAAGTCAATTTTCTTGATTTTCAAGCCAATATATATATCCCTTGCTGTTCAAGCCAAGGGACAGAAAGTTTCCTATAATGGGGTTTCGGACAAGGTGGTTCTATTGGTGTACTTTTTGTTTTGATCTGACTCCTTTTTTAGGAGCTATGGGTTTTATATTTCTTAACATTGGACGTGATCGTCTCTTACTAGGTTGCTAGCTACCGCTGCAACCCGGATTAGGAGTTAGGGGTTTTTATATTTCTTAACATTGGACGTGATCGTCTCTTACTAGGTTGCTAGCTACCGCTGCAACCCGGACTAAATAAGTCTAATTATTAAGTATAGTTAAGTTGCCTATACATGTTAATATAGGCAAGAGTTCGTTCTTTATTATAAATTCATGACGTCTTCAGAAACAACAATATAATTTCATGTTTTTCTATTCACGTCATAGCTCTAATATAAAACTATGATGACATTCATTATTTATCTAGTAGGGTTTCAGACAAGGTAATTCTAATGATGTACTTTTGTTTTGATCTGACTCTATTTTTAGGAGTTTTGTTATATTTCTTAGCATTGGACTGATCATCTCTTACTAGGTTGCTAGCTACTGCTGCAACCCAAATTCACACATATATTTATTTATGAGAGGCAGCCTGGCCGAGTGGTCCAAGGCACTGGTGTTAGCCACCAGTCTCTTCGGAGGCTTGGGTTCAAATCTTACCGCTGGTATACGATTATGTTTGAAAGACTGGAGTGTGAAAAGACATCGAAAATGCAGTTTTTGGTGGAAAAATTTATTCTCTTTTAGAAATAATTTATTTTAGTTACAAAAGGTTTTTAACCCAATTAATTTACTTTAAAATGAGCTATTGAACAACCCTCTACGATGTTCCAGTGCCAAGCTATCTGTGGAAAAGAAAACAAAAGAAAAAAGAAAAAAATATCCCGTTTGGGGAGAATAACGTGGTTAAAGTCAATTTTCTTGATTTTCAAGCCAATATATTTCCCTTGCTGTTCAAGCCAAGGGACAGAAAGTTTCCTATACAGGGGTTTCGGACAAGGCGGTTCTAATGGTGTACTTTTTGTTTTGATCTGACTCCTTTGTTAGGAACTATGGGTTTTTATATTTCTTAACATTGGACGTGATCGTCTCTTACTAGGTTGCTAGCTACCGCTGCAACCCGGATAATCAGCCTGCATTTTTGCCATCTTCTTGTATTTCTGAATGTAATTTTTCCCTTTGTCCTTATGCGTTCTTCGGTACAACCTCGCAGAGAATTTAATTTTTTCATTATAGCTTTTGTCACCCCAGTATCTACCCATTACTTTGGTAGCAACTTTTTTCTTATGTTTGTTTCGGTAATCTATATCGTTATCATACCGTTCCTTGCTCTTTTGTTTGGCTGTCTCAATTTTCGCATGTCTATAAACTACATCATTATAATAACGCTGTTTGTCACTATCAATTTTTGCATCTCGATACGCCTGGTCGGTTGAATACCTTTGCTTTTCTCTTTTCAAGATGCTATCTCTGTTTTTTTGGTAGTACTCTTTTTTTAACTTGCGTGTAGCTTGCTTAATTGAAACCATTATGTAACCATTAGTTGAATTTTTATATCCCGTATCAAGTATCAAGAACCTAACAAAAACTTAAACTAATTTTTAAATTTTCAGATATTTTTCTAGTCTAAATTAAAAGATTAAAACTATTGTTCAGATACCATAAATATTTTTGCAGTTTATAACTTTATTGATTCTGAACTAAAAACGAAAATAAAATAAAAATTAATTTTTTCAATTTTTACGTCACGTCGCTCATTAAGTCATATATAGTTATTAGTACAAAATAGGTTTTAGATATTACGTCATGTCACGTATTACGTCATATATGGTTATTAGTAGATAATCGGTAAAATATTCGTTCTTTATTATAACTTAACATTGGACGTGATCGTCTCTTACTAGGTTGCTAGCTACCGCTGCAACCCGGATACACCTGGAACCACCATATATCAGTTAGTATGGGAGAGAGATCGTTCTTTACTGTAAATAGCTGTCACCCAGCAGGCTTGAGTTCAATTTCCGTACGGGAAATTTTTACTTATGATGATTTCTTAAGGAACATAATTAAAATTTCTTAATGTAATAAAAATAATTTGTTTTAATTACAAAAGGTTTTTAACCCAATTAATTCCCTTTAAAATGAGCCATTGAACAACTCTCTACGATGTTCCAGTGCCATGCTATCTGTTGAATTACTAACCTATACTATAATTAAGTGGCGTATAAAATTTAGTATAGGCAAGAGGTCGTTCTTTATTATAAAATCTTAACTATAGTGAAGCTGCGCATGCAAGTTAGTATAGGGAAGAGTTTGATCTTTATTATATATGTTTCAGTTAACATGGGCAAAATGTCGTTCTTTATTGTAATTCTATTTTAAAGATAATTTGTTTTACTTAAAAAAAATTTTAACCCCATTAGTTTCCTTTAAAATGAGAAATTGAACAACTCTCTACGATGTTCCAGTGCCAAGCTATCTGTGAAATTACTAACCTATACTATCGTTAAGTGGCGTATAAAATTTAGTACAGGCAAGAGGTCGTTCTTTACTATAAAATTCCTAACCTATACTATAATTAAGTGGTGTATAAGATTTAGTATAGGCAAGAGGTCATTCTTTATTATAATTTATCAGTTACTATGGTTGAGAGATCGTTCTTTACTGTAGCAAGTCGACGATTTTGTTTTGGCCTTATTATAATTGGTATGGTGAAATAATAATATGCATATGGATCTTAAATCATACTTCTTTATGGTTCCATATGGTCTAGTGGCTAGGATAGTTAACTTTCACTTAACAGGCTCGGGTTCGATTCTAGGTGTGGGAAAATTTTTAACTCTATAATCTTCAATATGAACCTTTTATAATCTATAATGATGTATAATATAAATACTGTAATCTTAACTACAGTGAAGTTGCGTATGCAAGTTAGTATAGGGAAGAGTTCGATCTTTATTGTAATTTTGCTCTCTCAATTATTACTTCTCGATACGCCTGGTCGGTTGAATACCTTTGTTTTGCTCTCTCAATTTTTACTTCTCGATACGCCTGGTCGGTTGAATACCTTTGCTTTTCTCTTTTCAAGATACTAGCTCTGTTGTTTGTGTAGTACTCTTTCTTCAAATTGCGTATAGCTTACTTCGATCTAACCATTATTCTAATCAAGAATGAGAGAATTTTCAGTTTTGACTTTCCTTATATACTAATTATGACGTCACTCTATTCACGTCATAGCTCTAATATAAAACTATGATGACGTTCATTATTTATCTAGTAGGGTTTCAGACAAGGTATTTCTAATGATGTACTTTTGTTTTGATCTGACTCTATTTTTAGGAGTTTTGGGTTTTTATATTTCTTAGCATTGGACTGATCGTCTATTACTAGGTTGCTAGCTACTGCTGCAACCCAAATTCACATATATATTTATTTATGAGAGGCAGCCTGGCCGAGTGGTCCAAGGCACTGGTGTTAGCCACCAGTCTCTTCAGAGGCGTGGGTTCAATTCTTACCGCTGGTATACGATTATGTTTGAAAGACTTCAGTGTGAAAAGACATCAAAAATGCAGTTTATGGTGGCAAAATTTATTCTATTTTATAAATAATTTATTTTAGTTAATATAGATTTTTAACCCAATTAATTTCCTTTAAAATGCGCTATTGAACAACCCTTTACGATGTTCCAGTGCCAAGCTATCTTTGTAAAAGAAAAAATAAAAAAAAAGAAAAAAAAAAGAAAAAAAAAATCTGACTCTTTTTTTAAGAACTATGGGTTTTTATATTTCTTAACATTGGACGTGATCGTCTCTTACTAGGTTGCTAGCTACCGCTGCAACCCAGATTTAGTTACTATAGATTTTTAACCCAATTCATTTCCTTTAAAATGAGCCATTGAAAAACTCTCTACGATGTTCCAGTGCCAAGCTATCTCTGGAAACAAAGAAAAAAAAATATCCCGTTTAGGCAGAATGTTGTAGTAGCTGCCACTTTTCTTGATTTTCAAGCCAATATATTTCCCTTGCTGTTCAAGCCAAGGGACAGAAATTTTCCTATACAGGGGTTTCGGACAAGGCGGTTCTAATGGTGTACTTTTTGTTTTGATCTGACTCTTTTTTTAGGAGTTAGGGGTTTTTACATTTCTTAGCATTGGACGTGATCGTCTCTTACTAGGTTGCTAGCTACCGCAGCAACCCGGATTGCTAGCTACCGCTGCAACCCGGATGGTTTGTTCTTTACTAGGTTTCAGCCATCTCTACAGCCATGATACTGATGGAAATTATATAATCCCTATTGATGTTTCAGTTAACATGGGCTAGGTGTCGTTCTTTATTGTATTCCTTTAAAATGAGCCATTGAACAACTCTCTACGATGTTCCAGTACCAAGCTATCTGTGGAATTACTAACCTATACTATAATTAAGTGGCCTATAAAATTTAGCATAGGCAAGAAGTCGTTCTTTATTATAATTTTTATTGTAATTGTTTGGCTGTCTCAATTTTTGCATGTCTATAATCTTCATCATTGTGATAACACATCTTGCTGTTTTCTTTTGCTCTCTCAATTATTACTTCTCGATACGCCTGGTCGGTTGAATACCTTTGTTTTGCTCTCTCAATTATTACTTCTCGATACACCTGGTCGGTTGAATACCTTTGCTTTTTTCTTTTCAAGTTACTATCTCTGTTGTTTGTGTAGTACTCTTTCTTCAACTTGCGTATAGCCTGCTTTGATCTAACCATTATTCTAATCAAGAATGAAAGAATTTTCAGTTTTGACTTTCCTTATATACTAATTATGACGTCACTCTATTCACGTCATAGCTCTAATATAAAACTATGATGACGTTCATTATTTATCTAGTAGGGTTTCAGACAAGGTATTTCTAATGATGTACTTTTGTTTTGATCTGACTCTATTTTTAGGAGTTTTGGGTTTTTATATTTCTTAGCATTGGACTGATCGTCTATTACTAGGTTGCTAGCTACTGCTGCAACCCAAATTCACATATATATTTATTTATGAGAGGCAGCCTGGCCGAGTGGTCCAAGGCACTGGTGTTAGCCACCAGTCTCTTCAGAGGCGTGGGTTCAATTCTTACCGCTGGTATACGATTATGTTTGAAAGACTGCAGTGTGAAAAGACATCAAAATGCAGTTTTTGGTGGAAAAATTTATTTTCTTTTAGAAATAATTTATTTTAGTTACTATAGATTTTTAACCCAATTAATTTCCTTTAAAATGAGCTATTGAACAACCCTCTACGATGTTCCAGTGCCAAGCTATCTCTGTATACAAAAAAAGAAAAAAAAAAAAAAATAAAAAAATATCCCGTTTAGGCAGAATGTTGTAGTAGCTGCCACTTTTCTTGATTTTCAAGCCAATATATTTCCCTTGCTGTTCAAGCCAAGGGAAAGAAATTTTACTATGCAGGGGTTTCGGACAAGGCGGTTCTAATGGTGTACTTTTTGTCTTGATCTGACTCTTTTTTTAAGAACTATGGGTTTTTATATTTCTTAACATTGGACGTGATCGTCTCTTACTAGGTTGCTAGCTACCGCTGCAACCCGGATCATCTTGGCTATTTTACGTTGTAAGTCTGCGATACATTCACAATTCCTTACTTATAATTATAGAAAAATGCAGTTTTTCGTAAAATGTTGATTATATTATAAAAAAATTTCTTAATTAAAAAAGGAACTAGATGTGGCAATTTCCTTTAAAATGAGCCATTAAACAGCTTTCTACGATACTCCGGTGTCCCGATATCTGAAAATAAGAAAAAATGATGCTGTTTATGCAGAATATCGTAGTTGAAGCCACTTTTCTTGATTTTCAAGCAGATATATTTCCCTACTTGTTCAAGCCAAGAGACGGTGAGTTTCCGATATATGGGTTTCGGATAAGGCAGTTCTAATAGTGTACTTCATTTTTTGATCTGATTCTAGTTTTAGGAGTTATGGGCTATTTCATTATTTACTATGGGGCGTGATCGTCTTCTACTAGGTTGCTAGCTACCGCTGCAGCTCGGATATTTTTGCAATTACAAACCACCGGGCCCCGGCCCTTGGCACGCGGCAGGCTTCTATGTATGGACTTTCATCGTTGCTTGTCTTCTAACTACAGACAATTTGCCGTCTTTTCATAGATATTTCTATTCAAAGGTATTTGATTATTAAAGCAAATCCAATTTCTAACAATGATTTCTGCTAGGGTTCAAGCTTTTGGTTTTGTTTTTCAAGGTTTTTGAATTGTTGTAATCCCTCGTTAAAATAAAAAATCATCATTTGTTATAATTGCATATTTTCGTTTTTTGGGCTTATCTACTGACACTATATAACTGGTTGCGTTCAAACTTGTAAGCTTAATCACGCAGCGAGTTGATCTTATCTAAAAAAAACATAATTTTGAAATTTTCAGGTATTTCTCTAGTCTGAATTAAAACATTAAAATTATTGCTCAGGCTCCGTGAATATTTTTGCAGTTTTCATAATAACTGAAGTGATTTTGAACGGAACTTGAAAATTTTTTAACTTTTTTTCATGTCTTAAAGAGGCATTACTTATACTTAAACTTACATAATCCGTATTTATAATGAACTATATCGATCCTTTATGTAATTCCAATGTATGCAATTGTTTGTTATTCCAATGATCGTTTTTTATTGTAACTAGGTTTCAGCCATCTCTACAGCCATGATACTGATGGAAATTATATAATCCCTATTTATGTTTTAGTTAACATGGGCAAGGTGTCGTTCTTTATTGTAAAATAGTTTGTTTTAATTACAAAAGGTTTTTAACCCCATTAATTTCCTTCAAAATGAGCCATTGAACAACTCTCTACAATGTTCCAGTGCCATGCTATCTGTTGAATTACTAACATATACTATAATTACGTGGCGTATAATTTTAGTATAGGCAAGAGGTCGTTCTTTATTATAATTCTCGATACACCTGGACGGTTGAATACCTTTGTTTTGCTCTCTCAATTATTACTTCTCGATACACCTGGTCGGTTGAATACCTTTGCTTTTTTCTTTTCAAGTTACTATCTCTGTTGTTTGTGTAGTACTCTTTCTTCAACTTGCGTATAGCCTGCTTTGATCTAACCATTATTTTAATCAAGAATGAGAGAATTTTCAGTTTTTTCTTTCCTTATATACTAATTATGACGTCACTCTATTCACGTCATAGCTCTAATATAGAACTATGATGACGTTCATTATTTATCTAGTAGGGTTTCAGACAAGGTATTTCTAATGATGTACTTTTGTTTTGATCTGACTCTATTTTTAGGAGTTTTGGGTTTTTATATTTCTTAGCATTGGACTGATCGTCTATTACTAGGTTGCTAGCTACTGCTGCAACCCAAATTCACGTATATATTTATTTATGAGAGGCAGCCTGGCTGAGTGGTCCAAGGCACTGGTGTTAGCCACCAGTCTCTTCAGAGGCGTGGGTTCAATTCTTACCGCTGGTATACGATTATGTTTGAAAGACTGCAGTGTGAAAAGACATCAAAATGCAGTTTTTGGTGGAAAAATCCCGTTTAGTATACTGGAAACAAAGAAAAGAGAAAAAAATACCCCGTTTAGGCAGAATGTTGTAGTAGCTGCCACTTTTCTTGATTTTTTAGTACTGATTTTTTAACTTGTGTGTAGCTTGCTTTGATCTAACCATTATGTATTCATGAATGAGACCATTTACAGTTTTGACGTTTCTTATATAGTAATTATGACGTCACTGCATTAAAAATACAGTTTTTATTGGAAAAATTTATTCTCTTTTAGAAATAATTTATTTTAGTTACTATAGATTTTTAACCCAATTAATTTCCTTTAAAATGAGCTATTGAACAACCCTCTACGATGTTCCAGTGCCAAGCTATCTCTGGATACAAAAAAGAAAAAAAAAAGAAAAAAATATCTCGTTTGGGGAGAATAACGTGGTTAAAGTCAATTTTCTCGATTTTCAAGCCAATATATTTCCCTTGCTGTTCAAGCCAAGGGACAGAAAGTTTCCTATACAGGGGTTTCGGACAAGGCGGTTCTAATGGTGTACTTTTTGTTTTGATCTGACTCCTGCTTTAGGAGCTATGGGTTTTTATATTTCTTAACATTGGACGTGATCGTCTCTTACTAGGTTGCTAGCTACCGCTGCAACCCGGATAAAAAAAATATAAATACTGTAATCTTAACTATAGTAAAGTTGCGTATGCAAGTTAGTATAGGGAAGAGTTTGATCTTTATTATAAAATAGTAAGAGACGAACCTCAAACGATCAAGTAGCTAACTAAGTCCAATGTATGCAATAATTTTTTATTCCAGTGATCGTCTTTTAATGTAATTTCTTGATTTTTTAGTACTGATTTTTTAACTTGTGTGTAGCTTGCTTTGATCTAACCATTAAGTATTCATGAATGAGACCATTTACAGTTTTGACGTTTCTTATATAGTAATTATGACGTCACTGCATTAAAAATACAGTTTTTATTGGAAAAATTTATTCTCTTTTAGAAATAATTTATTTTAGTTACTATAGATTTTTAACCCAATTAATTTCCTTTAAAATGAGCTATTGAACAACCCTCTACGATGTTCCAGTGCCAAGCTATCTCTGGATACAAAAAAGAAAAAAAAAAGAAAAAATATCTCGTTTGGGGAGAATAACGTGGTTAAAGTCAATTTTCTCGATTTTCAAGCCAATATATTTCCCTTGCTGTTCAAGCCAAGGGACAGAAAGTTTCCTATACAGGGGTTTCGGACAAGGCGGTTCTAATGGTGTACTTTTTGTTTTGATCTGACTCCTGCTTTAGGAGCTATGGGTTTTTATATTTCTTGACATTGGAGGTGATCGTCTCTTACTAGGTTGCTAGCTACCGCTGCAACCCGGATTTCTTATATAGTAATTATGACGTCACTGCATTAAAAATACAGTTTTTATTGGAAAAATTTATTCTCTTTTAGAAATAATTTATTTTAGTTACTATAGATTTTTAACCCAATTAATTTCCTTTAAAATGAGCTATTGAACAACCCTCTACGATGTTCCAGTGCCAAGCTATCTCTGGATACAAAAAAGAAAAAAAAAAGAAAAAAATATCTCGTTTGGGGAGAATAACGTGGTTAAAGTCAATTTTCTCGATTTTCAAGCCAATATATTTCCCTTGCTGTTCAAGCCAAGGGACAGAAAGTTTCCTATACAGGGGTTTCGGACAAGGCGGTTCTAATGGTGTACTTTTTGTTTTGATCTGACTCCTGCTTTAGGAGCTATGGGTTTTTATATTTCTTAACATTGGACGTGATCGTCTCTTACTAGGTTGCTAGCTACCGCTGCAACCCGGATAATTATGACGTCACTCTATTCACGTCATAGCTCTAATATAAAACTATGATGACGTTCATTATTTATCTAGTAGGGTTTCAGACAAGGTATTTCTAATGATGTACTTTTGTTTTGATCTGACTCTATTTTTAGGAGTTTTGGGTTTTTATATTTCTTAGCATTGGACTGATCGTCTATTACTAGGTTGCTAGCTACTGCTGCAACCCAAATTCACATATATATTTATTTATGAGAGGCAGCCTGGCTGAGTGGTCCAAGGCACTGGTGTTAGCCACCAGTCTCTTCAGAGGCGTGGGTTCAATTCTTACCGCTGGTATACGATTATGTTTGAAAGACTGCAGTGTGAAAAGACATCAAAATGCAGTTTTTGGTGGAAAAATCCCGTTTAGTATACTGGAAACAAAGAAAAGAGAAAAAAAATACCCAGTTTAGGCAGAATGTTGTAGTAGCTGCCACTTTTCTTGATTTTTTAGTACTGATTTTTTAACTTGTGTGTAGCTTGCTTTGATCTAACCATTATGTATTCATGAATGAGACCATTTACAGTTTTGACGTTTCTTATATAGTAATTATGACGTCACTGCATTAAAAATACAGTTTTTATTGGAAAAATTTATTCTCTTTTAGAAATAATTTATTTTAGTTACTATAGATTTTTAACCCAATTAATTTCCTTTAAAATGAGCTATTGAACAACCCTCTACGATGTTCCAGTGCCAAGCTATCTCTGGATACAAAAAAGAAAAAAAAAAGAAAAAAATATCTCGTTTGGGGAGAATAACGTGGTTAAAGTCAATTTTCTCGATTTTCAAGCCAATATATTTCCCTTGCTGTTCAAGCCAAGGGACAGAAAGTTTCCTATACAGGGGTTTCGGACAAGGCGGTTCTAATGGTGTACTTTTTGTTTTGATCTGACTCCTGCTTTAGGAGCTATGGGTTTTTATATTTCTTAACATTGGACGTGATCGTCTCTTACTAGGTTGCTAGCTACCGCTGCAACCCGGACAGTGTGAAAAGACATCAAAAATGCAGTTTTTGGTGGAAAAATTTATTCTCTTTTAGAAATAATTTATTTTAGTTACTATAGATTTTTAACCCAATTAATTTTCTTTAAAATGAGCTATTGAACAACCCTCTACGATGTTCCAGTGCCAAGCTATCTGTGGAAAATAAAAAAAAAAAGAAAAAAGAAAAAAATATCCCGTTTGGGGAGAATAACGTGGTTAAAGTCAATTTTCTTGATTTTCAAGCCAATATATTTCCCTTGCTGTTCAAGCCAAGGGACAGAAAGTTTCCTATACAGGGGTTTCGGACAAGGCGGTTCTAATGGTGTACTTTTTGTTTTGATCTGACTCCTTTGTTAGGAACTATGGGTTTTTATATTTCTTAACATTGGACGTGATCGTCTCTTACTAGGTTGCTAGCTACCGCTGCAACCCGGAAAATGAAAAATAAAATAAAAAAAGGTGAAAAAACGAGGATTTTGTCAGCCAGTGGAAAACCATGAAGAAGAAGAAATAAGCAAATATTTCGACAAGGACCTCCGCCAAGCCGCCCTCAGTGCCAAACAAAAAAGAAAAAGAAAAAACGAAAATCTAACATTTCGAAGTTTACCCGACAAAGACAGAACAGACACTAAATAAAAACCAGGCAGGAATCAATGAAAAAGAATTTACCCAGATGATTGAGCAAGAATCATTTGCCTTGCAATAGTTTTAGCTGGTCTACAGTTTCGGTTTTCATTAGATGTGTAAATAGGTTCTCTTAAGTTATACCGGGTGAAAATATTGATTGAGTCCTTCAAAATTAAACTGTCGTAAATTGGGCTTAATGAAATATCTCCAGGATCTCTATTTATTGCTAGATTTTGGTTATTGTATTTTTTTTTATCTCAATTACCTCTTGAAAAATTTGTGGTAGGCCATTTACAGTTGATATTAAGGTTGCCTCGAAAATATTGATTGAGTCCTTCAAAATTAAACTGTCGTAAATTGGGCTTAATGAAATATCTCCAGTATCTCTATTTATTGCTAGATTTTGGTTTATGTATTTTTTTTCTCAATTACTGTTTTAAAAAATTGTGGTAGGCCATTTACAGTTGATATTAAGGTTGCCTCGTCAAAAAGAATCAGATGGGTTGGATTTGGGAAAATATGCGAAGCCAATGCCAAATCAAAGTTGTCATTGATATTTTTTAAATCTCAGGGACTTATCTATTGAAATTTTGTGCTCATGCAAACGTTCACCTAGTTGTTGATGGGTCCTACCAATGTAAAATTTCCCACATGAACACGGGATTCTGTAGACACCACTACCCAGTACAGGATCAGTTTTATCCTTTCCTGAGTTGAAGAAGTGTTCAACTTTTTGTTCGGTGTTGAAAGAAATAGAGAGATTATGTTTTTTAAAGCGATGAAAGTTTTTTTCTCAATTGCCGGGGTAACTGAATCAAGGGGGAAGAGATCCCTATTTTGTTGTTTTATCTTTTTCCGGGTTGCAGCGGTAGCTAGCAACCTAGTAAGAGACGATCACGTCCAATGTTAAGAAATATAACAACCCCTAGTTCCTAACAAAGGAGTCAGATCAAAACAAAAAGTACACCATTAGAACCGCCTTGTCCGAAACCCCTGTATAGGAAACTTTCTGTCCCTTGGCTTGAACAGCAAGGGAAATATATTGGCTTGAAAATCAAGAAAATTGACTTTAACCACGTTATTCTCCCCAAACGGGATATTTTTTTCTCTTTTCTTTTTTTTTCTTTTCCACAGATAGCTTTGCACTGGAAAATAGTAGAGAGTTTTTCAATAGCTCATTTTAAAGGAAATTAATTGGGTTAAAAATCTATAGTAACTAAAATAAATTATTTCTAAAAGAGAATAAATTTTTCCACCAAAAACTGCATTTTGATTTCTTTTCACACTGCAGTCTTTCAAACATAATCGTATACCAGCGGTAAGAATTGAACCCACGCCTCTGAAGAGACTGGTGGCTAACACCAGTGCCTTGGACCACTCGGCCAGGCTGCCTCTCATAAATCAATATATATGTGAATTTGGGTTGCAGCAGTAGCTAGCAACCTAGTAAGAGACGATCAGTCCCATGCTAAGAAATATAACAAAACTCCTAAAAATAGAGTAAGATCAAAACGAAAGTACATCATTAGAACTACCTTGTCTGAAACCCTACTAGATAAATAATGAATGTCGTCATAGCTTTATATTATAGCTATGACGTGAATAGAAAAACACGAAATTATATTGTTGTTTCTGATGACGTCATGAAATAATATCATTGCGCCATGACGTCAATAAAATCATTACGCCGTGACGTCATAATTACTACTTAAGAACGACAAAGATGTAAATTCTCTGTCTTGATTAGAATAATGGTTAGATCGAAGCAAGCTATACGCAATTTTTATAATAAAGAACGAACTCTTGCCTATACTAATAAATAAAGGATCAAAATAGTTTTATAATAAAGATCGAACTCTTCTCTATACTAACTTGCATAGGCAACTTCACTATAGTTAAGATTACAGTATTTATATTATACATCATTATAAATTATAAAAGGTTCATATGTTCGAAGATTATAGAGTTAAAAATTTTCCCACACCGGGAATCGAACCCGGGCCTGTTAAGTGAAAGTTAACTATCCTAGCCACTAAACCATATGGGACCATAAGGAAGTATGATTTAAAGGCCAAATGCATATTATTATTTCACCATACCAATTATAATAAGGCCAAAACAAAATCGTCGACTTGCAACCTTATTTTTGACACATTATAATAAAGAACGACCTCTTGCCTATACTAAATTTTATACGCCCCTTAATTACAGTATAGTTTAGTAATTCAACAGATAGCTTGGCACTGGAACATCGTAGAGAGTTGTTCAATGGCTCATTTTCAAGGAAATTAATGGGGTTAAAAACCTTTTGTAATTAAAACAAATTATTTTTGTTACATTAAGAAATTTTAATTATATTCCTTAAGAAATAATCATAAGTAAAAATTTCCCATACAGAAATTGAACTCACGCCAACTGGGTGAGAGCTATCCCAACCTCTAGACCATATAGGATATATTAAAATATCCGATTAATGAAGTTTATGTTAAAGAACAAACTATAAACCTAGTTAGCTGTCTGATTATTTGAGGATCGTCTCTTACTATTCCAAAGAAGAAAAAGCCGTAGGCTTTTTCCTGTTTGTATTACATTCATTGGAATAACAAACCATTGCTTACATTGGACTTAATCCGGGTTGCAGCGGTAGATAGCAACCTAGTAAGAGACGATCACGTCCAATGTTAAGAAATATAAATACCCAAAGCTCTTAAAAAAGGATACTATTTTATAGTATCATTAAATCTTACTATTTAATGATATAGTAATGATATGATTTTATTGATAGCCGAATGAAAAATTAAAGAAAATGATCCCGGTTGGCTTGAACCACCATCCTTTCGGTTAAAGGCCGATCGGGCTTGCCACTTGGACTATAACGTCATTAATAAAAGTTTAAAAATTAACAATATGTTACACATGATACTTTTATCAATTGTCTTTTTATATTGCAGTATTCTGAAAGATATTTGATTTATTAAGCAATTTTTCCAAAATTATAATAAAGAACGACCTCTTGCCTATACTAGATTTTATACGCCACTTAATTATAGTATAGGTTAGTAATTCCACAGATAACTTGACACTGGTACATCATAGAGAGTTGTTCAATGGCTCATTTTTTTATAATAAAGAACGACCTCTTGCCTCTACTAAATTTTATAGGCCGCTTAACTATAGTTTAGGCTAGTACAGTTATATTTAATCCGGGTTGCAGCGGTAGCTAGCAACCTAGTAAGAGACGATAACGTCCAATGTTAAGAAATATAAATCCGGGTTGCAGCGGTAGCTAGCAACCTAGTAAGAGACGATCATGTTCAATGTTAAGAAATATAAAAACCCATAGTTCCTAACAAAGGAGTCAGATCAAAACAAAAAGTACACCATTAGAACCGCCTTGTCCGAAACCCCTGTATAAGAAACTTTCTGTCATTTGGCATGAACAGCAAGCGAAATATATTGGCTTGAAAATCAAGAAAATTGACTTTAACCATGTTATTCTCCACAAACGGCATATTTTTTTTCTTTTTTTCTTCTTTTCCACAGATAGCTTGGCACTGAAAAATCGTAGAGAGTTGTTCAATAGCTCATTTTAAAGGAAATTAATTGTATTAAAAATCCTTAGTAACTAAAATAAATTATTTCTAAGAGAGAATAAATTTTGCAACCAAAAAATGCATTTCTAATGTCTTTTCATACAGCAGTCTTCTCAAGGATATTTGATTTTTTTACATAAATCATAGTTGTATACCAGCGGTAAGATTTAAACCCGTTCCAGGTTGCAGTGGTAGCTAGCAACGTAGTAAGAGACAATCACGTCCAATGTTAAGAAATATAAAAACCCCTAACTCCTGAGAAAAGAATCAGATCAAAACAAAAATTACACCATTAGAACCACCTTGTCCAAAACCCCTATTAAGGAAACTTATCACTCTTTGGCTTAAATAACAAAGAAAATATATTGGCTTGAAAATCAAGAAAATTTACTTTAACCACGTTATTCTCCACAAACGGGATATTTTTTTCTTTCCGCTTGATTTTCCTCCTTAACTAGCTGGGCACTGGAAAATCATAGAGAGCTGTATAATAGCTCATTTTAAAGGAAATTATAGTAAAGAACGAACTCTTGCCCTTAATTACCTATGTCTTGACAAATTATCTGGGTAGCAGTGGTAGCTAGCAACCTAGTAAGAGTCGATCACGTCCAATGTTAAGAAATATAAAAACCCATAACTCCTAAAAAAGAGTCAGATCAAAACAAAATCCGGGTTGCAGCGGTAGCTAGCAACCTAGTAAGAGACGATCACGTCCAATGTTAAAAAATATAAAAACCCATAGTTCCTAAAAAAGGAGTCAGATCAAAACAAAAAGTACTCCATTAAAACCGTCTGGTCCGAAACCCCTGCTTAGGAAACTTTTTGTCCATTGGCTCGAACAGCAAGAGAATTTGTCCATTGGCTTGAAAATCAAGAAAAGTGGCAGCTACTACAACATTCTGCCTAAACGGCATTTTTTTTTCTTTTTTTTCTTTCTTTATTTTCCACAGATAGCTTGGCACTGGAACATCGTAGAGAGTTGTTCAATGGCTCATTTTAGAGGAAATCCGGGTTGCAGCGGTAGCTAGCAACCTAGTAAGAGACGATCACGTCCAGTGTTAAGAAATATAAAAACCCATAGTTCCTAAAAAAGGAGTCAGATCAAAACAAAAGTACACCATTAGAACCGCCTTGTCCAAAAACCCTGTATAGTAAACTTTCTGTCCCTTGGCTTGAACAGCAAGGGAAATATATTGGCTTGAAAATCAAGAAAATTGGCAGCTACTACAACATTCTGCCTAAACGGGATATTTTTTTTTCTTTTTTTCTTTTGTATCCAGAGATAGCTTGGCACTGGAACATCGTAGAGGGTTGTTCAATAGCTCATTTTAAAGGAAATTAATTGGGATAAAAATCTTTAGTAACTAAAATAAATTATTTCTAAAAGAGAATAAATTTTTCCACCAAAAACTGCATTTTTGATGTCCTTTCACACTGCAGTCTTTCAAACATAATCGTATACCAGCGGTAAGATTTGAACCCACGCCTCCGAAGAGACTGGTGGCTAACACCAGTGCCTTGGACCACTCGGCCAGGCTGCCTCTCATAAATAAATATATATGTGAATTTGGGTTGCAGCAGTAGCTAGCAACCTAGTAAGAGACGATCAGTCCAATGCTAAGAAATATAAAAACCCAAAACTCCTAAAAATAGAGTCAGATCAAAACAAAAGTACATCATTAGAATTACCTTGTCTGAAACCCTACTAGATAAATAATGAATGTCATCATAGTTTTATATTAGAGCTATGACGTGAATAGAAAAACATGAAATTATATTGTTGTTTCTGAAGACGTCATGAAATAATACCATTGCGCCATGACGTCATGAAATAAAATCATTACGCCGTGACGTCATAATTAGTATATAAGAAAAGTCAAAACTGTAAATGGTATCATTCTTGATTAGATAATGGTTAGATCAAAGTAAGCTATACGCAAGTTGAAAAAACAGTACTACACAAACAACAGAGATAGTAACTTGAAAAGAAAAAAGCAAAGGTATTCAACCGACCAGGCGTATCGAGAAGTAATAATTGAGAGAGCAAAACAAAACAGCAAGATGTGTTATCACAATGATGAAGATTATAGACATGCAAAAATTGAGACAGCCAAACAAAAGATCAAGGAACGGTATGGTAATGATGAAGATTACATAGAAGCAACAATTGAGCAGGCTAGACAAAAGAGCAAGGAACGGTATGATAATGATAAAGATTACAGAGAAGCAAGAATTGATCAGGCTAGACAAAAGATCAAGGAGCGTTATCACAATGATAAACTATATAGAGAAGCAACAATTGAGCAGGCTAGACAAAAGATCAAGGAGCGTTATCACAATGATAAACTTTATAGAGAAGCAACAATTGAGCAGGCTAGACAAAAGATCAAGGTGCGTTATCACAATGATGAAAATTACCGAAAAATATATAAGAAAAAAGTTGCTACCAGAATAATGGGTAGATACTGGGGTGACAAAAGCTATAATGAAAAAATTAAATTCTCTGCGAGGTTGTACCGAAGAACGCATAAGGACAAAGGGAAAAATTACATTCAGAAATACAAGAAGATGGCAAAAATGCAGGCTGATCTTCGTAAATTGAGAAACATTTTACGCATGTTTTACCAGGATCACGAAAAGTATTCAAAATTACAGATTAAAATTCTCTTTGAAAGAGCGGATGCTGTTGAAAAGTCGGCTAGAAATGCTTTGGCAAAGCTTCATAGTAATATCCAAAAGAAATGTTGTCAGTTTAATGAAAAGCTTCCAAGGTATGGACTGGCAACTGCGGAACAGTTTATACATGCAATGGAAAATGTTCGACAACACAGTGAATATACAGAGGCTTACTTCTTAGAAAATTTGTATATTAATTTTGGAAGGAGCAATTGCAGTTTATGTAGCAGTAATAAAAATATATATACAAGCATACCTATCAGCAGCGAAGGAAAAGCAATGTTTTTCAATTATGGCGAAAACGAGCCTGTTAGGGTTATTAGTATATGTGTTTGTAAGACTAATGATTTAGTACAAATTCCTGGAACACCGACTCAAGAAAAAAGTATTACTAACTGTTTTTTAAACAGTTCTTTTAGTTCTACTGAATATTTGGCAAAAAATTCTCTGTGTAGTAGAACAAACTGTCCTGAAAAGTACGAGACAACTATTGAAAAATGCTCTGAAACTAGATCTGACAAGGAAATTATGATGGCTGAAGTCACCTATAGCAATCTGAGTAAACATTCAAAACCAAAAATTGGGCAGCAGGTTACTTGGCAATGTCACCCTGATATCTGCAAACTCTATCCGACGGATATTGGATTATGTCAAATTCTTTTTGATATCCTTGAAAATAATATAGCATTAAAATTTTCAACTGACAAAGTGGTTAATTTCTACCTTGGCGGCTTGGATTATTGTGAAATCAATTACAGGGACACAAGAAAGCATGGGCATTCGTTATACTGTAGCCCAAATGAGGGATGTCAGAGCTATTTGCGTTCTCTAAGGGCACTAGCTCCACATTTTCCTGTCTTGTCCGGGTTGCAGCGGTAGCTAGCAACCTAGTAAGAGACGATCACGTCCAATGTTAAGAATTATAAAAACACATAGTTCCTAACAAAGGAGTCAGATCAAAACAAAAAGTACACCATTAGAACCACCTTGTCCGAAACCTCTGTATAGGAAACTTTCTGTCCTTTGGCTTGAACAGCAAGGGAAATATATTGGCTTGAAAATCAAGAAAAGTGGCAGCTACTACAACATTCGGCCTAAACGGGATATTTTTTTTTTCTTTTTTTCTTTTGTATCCAGAGATAGCTTGGCACTGGAACATCGTAGAGGGTTGTTCAATAGCTCATTTTAAAGGAAATTAATTGGGGTAAAAATCTATAGTAACTAAAATAAATTATTTCTAAAAGAGAATAAATTTTTCCACCAAAAACTGCATTTTTGATGTCTTTTCACACTGCAGTCTTTCAAACATAATCGTATACCAGCGGTAAGATTTGAACCCACGCCTCCGAGGAGACTGGTGGCTAACACCAGTGCCTTGGTTTACATTTTATAATAAAGAACGACTTCTTGTCTGGTTCTGATATAATATGATGTTAAGTGACAAGTCCTTCTACCTCAGAAAAAGGCTTTTTAAACCGTATATCATACAGCACAGAAAGGTAAACCCATTTGAATCTGACGAGAAGAAGAATGCTTACTATGGGGATCTTTTAAAATTGTTTAAACCTTGGCGAAATGAAAATGAACTAGTAGTCAGTTGATTATAGTAAAAGAACAACATCTAGCCCATGTTAAGTGAAACATAAATAGGAATTATGTAATCTCCATCGGTAACATGGCTGCAGAGATGGCTGAAACCAAGTAAAGAACAAAACATGGCACATATTAGACTAAATTAGCTGCCTGACTGAAAATCAAGAAAAGTGGCAGATATAATTCATCGTAGTTAGACCGATGTAGTTCACCATAAATGGTATTTGTCATTACATTAAAAGACCATCATTGGTATAACAATCCATTGTATACACTGAACTTACTTAGCTACTTGATTTTTTAGGTTCGTCTCTTAATATTTCAAAGTAGAAAAAGCCGTAGGCTTTTTTTCTGTTTTTTCAAGGAAGAACGATCTGTTTCCAATAATAATTATAATAAAGAACGGCCTCCTGTCTATACTAAGTTGCAGCTAAGTGATCCGAGTTGCAGCGGTAGCTAGCATCTGTTACATCTAGTGCCTTTTGTAATTAAAAATAAAATAGTTTTTAAAGTAGAGTCAATTTTGTCAAAAAACTGTATTTGTGATGTATTTTCATAATGCAGTCTTTTCAAAGATATTTGAATTTAGAAGCAATCGAACAGTTCATGGTCCGGGTTGCAGCGGCAGCTAGCAACCTAGTAAGAGACGATCACGCCCCATAGTAAAAACTAAAGTAACCCATACCTCCTGAAAAAAGATTAAAATCAAAACAAGAAGTACACTATTAGAACCGCCTTATCCGAAACTTCTATATAGCAAACTTACCGTCCTTTGGCTTGAATAACAAAGAAAATATATTGGATTGAAAATCAAGAAATTGACTTTAACCACGATATTCTCCGCAAACGGCATCTTTTTTTCTTTCCGCTTTTTCTTTCTCCTCGGTTAGCTGGGCACTGAAAAATCATAGAGAGCTGTATAATAGCTCATTTTAAAGGTAATTGCAACATGTAGTGCCTTTTGTAATTAAAAATAAAATCGTTTTTAAAGTAGAATCAATTTTGTCAAAAAACTGCATTTTTGATGTATTTCCATACTGCAGTCTTTTCAAAGATATTTGAATTTTGAAGCAATCAAACAGTTCATGGTAATGAACTCTATAGTAATAATAGCCACTTGTCTCAATAGTAACCGAAACTCTAAAAAACAAAATTTGGATGCCAATAGATACATCAAAGCAAACATTTCGTGATAACGAACTGTATGTTGTATAGTAAGAGCGACTCGTCTCAATTATAGTGAAGAACGACATCTAGCCAATGTTAACTGGAAAATAAATGGGGATTATGTAATTTTCATCGGTATCATAAACCTAATAAAGAACAAACCATGGGACATATTAGACTTAGTTTGATGCCTGACTCTTTGAAGTTTGTCTCTTATTATTCCAAATAAGTAAAAGCCTATGGCTTTTTCCTGTTCCTGATTTTTCTGGCTTGCTTTCAAACAGTTTAACATTAAAAGACGATCATTGGAATAACAAACCAATGCATATATCGGACTTAGTTAGCTACTTGATTTTACATTAAAGAACGAACCATAGTAACTTAAGTTATATTAAACGACGATCATTAGGAGATCATACATAAGGGATCGATACTGTAAATTGGAATTTTGTAACTATCGTTTGTATCATGGTTTTATTGATAACTGAATTACAAACTAAAAGAAATCGACGCCTGGTGGCTTTGAACCACCAACCTTTCGGTTCACGGCCGATCGTGCTAGCCACTTGCACTATGACATCATTAATTAAAGTTGTAAAATTAACCATATAACACATCGTCATAATCGTAGGTAGTAACCATATAGGAAGTAATAAGTGAATACAATATTAATACTCGATTATATTTTCAAACAGTTCGTGGTAACGAACTGTATAGTAAGAGCGACTCGTCTCAATATTTTCATTAAAGAATGAACTTTAGTCCATAGTAACTAAAGTTATATTAAAAGACGATCATTAGGAGATCATACATAAGGGATCGAGACTGTAAATTGGAATTTCGTAAGTATCGTCGGTATCATGGTTTTATTGATAGCTGAATTACAAACTAAAATAAATTGACCCCGGGTAGCTTTGAACCAACAACCTTTCGGTTAACGGCCGATCGTGCTAACCAATTGCATTATGACATCATTAATTGAAGTTGTAAAACTTCAATTAATAGTAAATGATAAATATAGTAAATGATATAGTAAATGATAAATTTACTAGATTTATATTAAAAGACGATCATTAGGATTACACAAAGGATCGATTAGTTATAAATGGGAATTATGTAAGTTTCTTTGGTATCATGACTACAGAGATAGCTGAAACCTAGTAGAGAACAAACCATGGCACATACTGGACTTGATTAAATGCCTCATTCTCTGATCCGGGTTGCAGTGGTAGCTAGTCCGGGTTGCAGCGGTAGCTAGCAACCTAGTAAGAGACGATCCTGTCCCATATTAGTTAAAACTAAAGTAACCCATAACTCCTAAAAATAGAGTCAGATCAAAACAAAGAGTGCAATATTAGAACCACCTTGTCCAAAACCTCTATATAGTCGTCCCATGGCTTGAACAACAAGGAAAATATATTGGCTTGAAAATATTGAAAAGTGGCGGAAACCACGATATTCTCCATATACGGTATCTTTTTTTCTTTCCGTTTTTTTTCCTCCTCAGCTAGCTGGGAACTGGAAAATCATAGAGAGCCGTATAATAGCTCATTTTAAAGAAAATTGCAGCATCTAGTGTCTTTTGTAATTAAAAATAAAAAATTTTCAAAATAGAACCAATTTTACAAAAAAAGATGCATTTTCATGTACAAGCTTGATGAATGACTTTATAATCGTATATAGTTTACATTAAAAGACGATCAGCGGAACAAAAAACTATTGCATACATTGGACTTAGTTAGCTGCTTGATCATTTGAGGTTCGTCTCTTACTATTTCAAAGAAGAAAAAGCCGTAGGCCTTTTTCTGTTTGTTATCCGGGTTGCAGCGGTAGCTAGCAACCTATTAAGAGATTATCATGCCCCATTGTAAAAACTAAATTAACCCATAAGTCCTGAAAAAGAGATTCAGATCAAAACAAAAAGTACACTATTAGAACCGCCTTGACCAAAACTTCTATATAGTAAACTTACCGTCCTTTGGCTTGAATAACAAAGAAAATATATTGGCTTGAAAATCAAGAAAATTTACTTTAACCACGATATTCTCTACAAACGGCATCTTTTTTTCTTTCCGCTTTTTTTTACTCCTCAGCTAGCTGGGCACTGAAAAATCATAGAGAGCTGTATAATGGCTCATTTTAAAGGAAATTGCTACATCTAGTCACTTTTGTAATTAAAAATAAAATAGTTTTTAAAGTAGAATCAATTTTGTCAAAAAACTGCATTTTTGATGTATTTTCATACTGAAGTCTTGTCAAAGATATTTGAATTTTGAAGCAATCAAACAGTTCATGATTATGAACTCTATAGTAATAATAGCTACTTGTCTGAATTGTAACCGAAACTATAAAGAACGAAATTTTGATACCAATTGATACATAAAAGCAAACAGTTCGTGATAATGAAATGTATGTTGTATAGTAAGAGCGACTCGTATTAATAGTAATCCGGGTCTGAAAATGGTTGCCTCTTCGTCTACATGTCAGTGTTGCCAACTCTTTGAAATAAATTGTACAGGTTTTTCAACTAAAATAGTACCACAAAAGATTAATTTGTACCATCTGAAAGGTAGGTTAAACTTTTGCTATCCGGGTTGCAGCGGTAGCTAGCAACCTAGTAAGAGACGATCAAGCCCCATAGTAAAAACTAAAGTCACCCCTAACTCCTGAAAAAAGATTCAGATCAAAACAAGAAGTACACTATTAGAACCGCCTTGTCCAAAACTTCTATATAGCAAACTTACAGTCCTTTGGCTTGAATAACAAATAAAATACATTGGTTTGAAAATCAAGAAAATTGACTTTAACCACGATATTCTCCACAAACGGCATCTTTTTTTCTTTCCGCTTTTTCTTCCTCCTCAGCTAGCCGGGCACTGGAAAATCATAGAGAGCTGTATAATAGCTCATTTTAAAGGAAATTGCTACATCTAGTCACTTTTGTAATTAAAAATAAAATACTTTTTAAAGTAGAATCAATTTTGTCAAAAAACTGCATTTTGATGTATTTTCATACTGCAGTCTTTTCAAAGATATTTAAATTTTGAAGCAATCAAACAGTTCATGGTAATGAACTTTATAGTAATAATAGCTACTTGTCTCAATAGTAACCGAAACTCTAAAGAACGAAATTTTGATACCAATTGATACATCAAAGCAAACAGTTCGTGATAACGAACTGTATGTTGTATAGTAAGTGCGACTCGTCTGAATAGTAAAACTTTCTACATCTAGTTCCTTCTGTAATTAAAGATAAAATATTTTTTTAATAGTTCCGGGTCGCAGCGGTAGCTAGGAACCTAATTAAAAGACGATCATTCGAAGAACATACCATTGTATATATTGGACCTAGTTAGGTGCTGGATTCCTTGAAAAAAAATCTTATTTGTCAACTGAAACTAGAATAATTCCTGACAACTTTAAATAAAATAATTTTATTTAGCTACAAAGTGCAAAAATATTTATGGGGTCTCATCAATAATTTCAATCTTTTTATTCAAACCAGAAAAAAACCTGAAAATTTTAAATTAGTTTGGTTTTCCTTTTGCTTCAATTGACTCGCTACGCCATTTTTACGCCATTAATTTTATATCCTCTTAGTTTAAACTTTTTTGGCTTAACCCGTAAATTACGTATCTCTACATTGTTGTTCTATATTTCCAATAAGAAATATTCAATTTTTTTTATTTTAGTTTTTAGTTCAAAAAAAATCTCTAAAGTTATTATGTAAACTGCAAAAATATTTATGATGTCTAACCAATAATACTAATTTTTTAATTCAAACTAGAACAATACCTGACAATTTTTGAATTAGTTTTGTTTTTTTTATCCTGGAACCAAAATTTTCTTTTTTGGCTTAATCGCTAAAGTTATTATGTAAACTGCAAAAATATTTATGATGTCTAACCAATAATAGTAATTTCTTAATTTAAACTGCAAAAATACATGAAAATTTTACAATTAGTTTTGCTTTTTGTCTCCTGGAACCAAAATTTTTTTCATCTCAGTTCAAAGTTATTAATGTATCCTGGAACCAAACTTTTTTTGGTTTGTAACCCGTAGAGTTCGTATCTCCATATTGTTGTCTTATAATTCCAATTATTTTAGTTTTCAGTTAAGAATCGCTAAAGTTATTATGTAAACTGCAAAAATATTTATGGTGTCTAACCAATAATACAAATTTTTTAATTCAAACAAGAGAAATACCTGAAAATTTTAAAATTAGTTTTGTTTTCATTCATTTAATTTTCTTTTTCAGGTGAAAACATCGGGATGAAAAAAGTGAGAAAATGAAAGAAAAACATGAGACGATTACGTTTAAGGTCATCTTTCGTATTTATTATCTATTCGGCGATTGTTTCTTTCTTTCTCCTTACTCTCATCACGCAGGTTGGTCAGAGTGACAATTGGAGCTGGAACAGCGTTGCCGATAATGACAAGATACAAGATGCAGAAGAGCAGCTGAGCGAAGATGAAAGTAAGAAAGATCCATTATTGGCAGAATCAGAAAGTGTGGGTTGGATAAATAGAAAGCTTTGGTTCTTCCAAAATGGAACCGGTCGACCAGAAATCGGCAACCTCTATGATCCTGTGTGGCCTTGTCCAAGTTGTGGGAGTAGAATAGCTGAGCAGCTGATGATTGGACCTCCAGAAGCAAAAGAGCAAAAAGTGAAAACAATTTTTTTAGGCAACGGCCTTGGTGCATGGTCTGGAAGGCGTGCTGGCTCTGGTGTATTTGTCAAAAGTCAGTGCCCAGTTAGCAGTTGTTCATTGTCAGGAAGAAAAAGTGATGCACTCACCGCTGATGCGATTCTTTTTAAGGATTCGTTTATATTTCCCAAGCACAAGAAACCGCCCAATCAGGTTTGGATCATGTACATGATTGAGTCCCCCCTTAACACCCCGCGTGTCAAATACCAAAATGTCATAAATTGGACTGCCACCTACCGAGAGGACAGTGACGTTATGGCACCATATGAAAGCTGGCAGTATTATAATCCTGAAATAAAATCTCTGCCACAGACTACAAACTTCGCAGCAAATAAAACTAAAAAGGTGGCTTGGTTTGTATCAAACTGTGCAGCAAAAAATAACCGCCTTGAATACGCCAAAGAGCTGCAAAAACATTTTGAAGTTGATATATATGGAGGATGTGGAACGAAAACTTGTCCGAGGAAGAACAAAGACTGTTTTGCAATGCTTCAAAAGGACTACAAGTTTTACTTAGCCTTTGAAAACTCGAACTGCCGAGATTATATAACGGAAAAATTTTTCGTCAACGGCCTCATGAATGGCATATTGCCAATTGTAATGGGTGCACCCAAGAAAGATTACGAAAAAGCTGCACCTGCAAATTCATTCATTCACGTAGATGATTACTCATCTCCAAAGCAGTTGGCAGAGTATTTAAAATCTCTTGATGCTGATGACTCCCTATACAATAAACACTTTGAATGGCGTGGCACAGGAGAGTTTATTAACACTTATTTCTGGTGTCGTCTTTGTGCCATGCTCCACCTGAATCCACTACCAGATAAAATGTATAGGGACTATGATGAATGGTGGAAAGGAAAGCTAAGTTGCACCAGTAAGCCATGGAGAACCCTTCCCGAGTATAAAAAATCTAATCTACAAAAACCAAAGAGATGAGTCAGAGAGAAAGGGGGACTGCATGGAAAGAGAATTTTCGGCACATTACTGCCTCGTACTAATTTTTTTAGGTTTTTTTCCCAATTGGCAAATAATAGCAGTAAGGATCCTTCGTTTTTTAGTAATAACGTGAATACAGCAAATAGTGCTAGTCATAAAAAATTTTTAATTGTTTTTCCTAAGTGGTAAATAATGGCAGTGAGGATCCTTCATTTTTGAGTAATAACGTAAATAAGGCGAATGGCGCTCGTTTTACTTTTTATAGTGGATTTCCTAAGTGGTAACTAATGGCAGATCCTTCGTTTTTTAGTAATAACGTGAATAAGGCGAATAGTGCTAATGACATTGAAGTGAAAAACCAAATTCAAATTCATTTAATTCAAAAACAAGACATAGCTCTCGTGGGCAAAGCCCAAATATGATGTCTCTTAGTCATAATTAGCAAAATAAAGTTGTCTGATAAAACTTCATCAGTATAAATAAACTAAAGGATAAAAATACTTGAGATTGAGAATAAAATTATCTGATAAAATTTCATCAGGATAAAAATAAACTAAACAATAAAAACACTAGAGATCAGTGCAATATTTCACAAAGCTTGGCAAAAAGCTTTTACTGTAGCGGATGGTGTTACAGTGGACTGAGGTTAGTTTCGGAACTTTCTCAGCCACTTCCCTGGGGGGCGAGATCTTATAGGGACAAAAGGTGGGGAAAGGACTGATCGGTAGATGGGATGTTGAAGGAGGGAGGAGCCAAATCTTTGACATAATTTTTCTCGGCGGGAAGAAAGGGATTCAAGTTTAAATTCCTCGAGGTAAAAGGAGTAAGGTAGAGGGGATCCGCCATAAATGATTTGCTGTAATCTCTTCTGAACTCGTTCTTCTTTTTCAATTTCATCCTGGGTAAGGGCAAAGTGCCAAACCGGACAAGCATATTCAACTAAGGGGCGGATGAAAGTGTGAAATATTAGTTTCAGCTTATCCTTAGGAACTCGACATTTTTTCAGTGTTTTTAGCATTTACCATGCTATTTTATTCCTCTTACTGTTAAAGGAATACCAAATTACAGTTTTGGAATACTTAATGGCATACTTAATTACACTATTTATGACGACATCACAAATTGTAGCCTAATTTCTATTATTTTTTTGTCAGTCAAGCACACCTGCAGCTCATGTAATAGCAACTGGTGTCACATTATACTTAGATCCAATACTTTGGATAATTTGTGCCATCCCACTGATATTTCTATGTATGCATTTATTATGTGTGATAATTATGGGTGATTTCTCTTTTCTTTTGAATTCTTCTATTCTGAATTCAGTTATATTTGATCAACCAAGTAGGGCTGGTAAACAAAAGACTCACACGCTTGAACCTCTCCTTGAAGAGGGTCTCCTTGAATTCTAGCTGCAATTATGACACTACCATTAATTTTTGTGATAAAATTATACCCTCACTGTCTTTAAATAGTAGCTTCAATGTATTTTGTTTGAATGTGCGTGGGATAAGAGATAAGTGGGATAGTCTGAAATCGTATTTGTGGTCTGATAATTCTTGCCCTTGTGATGTAATAGGTTTAACAGAAACATGGTTACCTGATGGTGAAAATTTTACAGCCCAGTATATGCATGGTTATGTTGCTGTCCATATCCCCAGAATGGTAACAAAGTGCTCAGGGGTATTTCTTTATTTATAAAGTCTCATATTGAGTTTAGAAGAAGGTCTCTGACCTTGAATCATTGTTTGCATCAGTAGTGGCCAATAGTGGGACTGTTTAATTTCTTGTCATTGGTCTGCAAAGCCAGCTTGCATTTTATACTCTTTGTTTGTTCTATAACCCCCCTCCTTTTCCAACACATATGTTCTGTGATTTGCTTGATCAACTTTCTTGTGCGGTGTCTTTCTCTAATAAACGTATTTGTGTTTTGAGAGATTTTAATTGTAATATGTTAAATATTGGATCAAGAGATGAATGTGACCATCTCTTTGATGTTCTTTCTTCTTCTGGTCTTCTTCCTTCAATTTTTTTTCTTTCTCGCGTTGACCCTGCTAAAAGTTCTGCCACTTTAATAGACAATATTTTCAATTCTCATTCTTCTGATTTGAAGTTTACTTCTGGTCTTGTTTTCACTGATCTTTTTGATCATTTCCCTATTTATGTTTCACTTTTTGTGCCTCAAACTGAGATTGCTGTGGATGAGCAGGGTGAGTCTTCTTTTAGAACTTCCACAGATAAAGAAATTTTGAATTTAATACATAGTCTTCAGAGTAATGATTGGTCTAGTGTTCTTGAAGCTAATGATGTTGATTGTGCAACGAATTTATTTTTTGTCGTATGGGAGCACTGTTGGATAAGCCTTTTCCTCTAAGAAAGAGTCCAAGGAATTCTATACCCAAATTTCCATGGATGTCTAGAGGTCTGATCAATGCTACACATATGAAGGCGTCTCTGTTCAAGGCTGCATGTAAAAGCAAGACACAGGATGATCTTTTGAAGTATAAACTTTATAAAAATGTGCTTACTTCTTCAGTATGTGCAGCCAAAAAGCACTATTTTTCGCATCGAATTGATGAGTGTAAGGGGAATTTGCGAAAGGTTTGGACTGTAGTTAATGAAGCTCTTTCCCGCAAGAAATTCAAACAGTCCCCCCTTGTCGCTACAGGAAAGCTGACGGATCTTTCGTGGACAAAAATTCTTCAGCAAGCGCCTTCAATTCGTATTTCACCTCACTTTCTTCAATTCCTAATCCACCCTACAGCAGAGTAAGTAGTTTTCTCTTAGCAGAAAAGTAATTTTTCCTTTTCCCATGCAGTTATACCAACATTTCTAACATTATTTCTCAGCTTTCAAGTAGCCATTCAGTTGATGGTTTTGGTTTGAGCTGTAATGTTCTTAAAAAAATTGGTCAGTTTGTTTCTAACCCCATCTCACACATAACTAACCTCTCTCTTTCTTCTGGTGTTTTTCCTCATTTATTTAAGGTTGCTAATGCTGTACCTTTGTTTAAAAAATGTGAATCATCCCTAATTTCAAACTATAGACCTTTTTCTATTCTTCCTGTAATCTCTAAGGTTGTTGAAAAAGTCGTGTATAGTAGACTCTCTTCATTTGTATTTAGTACTAATACGACTGCTGGAAATTTTCTCATAGCTAACCACCAGTACAGTTTTCGTCCCAGTTTTTCTACCTTGGATGCACTTTCAGATGCAACAGAGTTTGTGCATGTTAACCTTGACAAGGGCTTGTGTGTTTTGGGTCTATTTTTTGACTTTTCAAAAGCATTTGATATGGTCGTTCACTCTGTTCTTTTGTCTTAATTATCTTTATTTGGAGTGCATGGAGTCCCTCTTGAATGGTTTAGGTCTTACCTCTCAGGGAGATCTCAGTATGTTTAGGTTAATGGTACTTCTTCTTCTTCCTTGCCTATTTCGAAGGGTGTCCCACAGGGCTCTGTACTTGGACCACTTTTGTTTTTAATTTGTATTAGTGATCTTGTTGATGGTCTTCATCCCCTTGTACACCCTATTCTTTTTGCTGATGACAGTAACTTTTTCATTGCTGCAGAGGACCTGCCATCTGCCACTTCCCTAGATCAAGGTTTTCTTGAAAAAGTAAAGGTTGGTGCTGATCAAATGGTATGACTCGCAACAGCCAAAAGAGTGCCATTGTACACTTCAGGACCCCTTATCATATGAGAGACCCAAGGGAGCCAACCATCCTGACTTATGGGAATGATATTATACTGCAAGCCACTATAGTGAAATTTCTTGGTGTGTATCTTGACTATTTTCTTTCTTTTAAACCCCCATATAACTCATACCCGCTCCCTTGTCCTCTGCCAATCTTCAATATTGTACAGGGTTAACTCATTTCTTCCCCCAGATATTATGCTTTCTCTTTATTATGCTTTTATTTTTCCTTACCTGTCTTATTGCTGTTCTGTCTTGGGTAGTACTAATAAATCTCTTCTCTGCTCACTTCAAAGAGCCCAAAATAGGGCAGTGAAGGCTACTTTTCCTCTACCTTGTTTTTACCCTTCTTCTGATCTTTATAATGATACCGGAATAGCTCCGCTGGATCGTATTGTGGGTAAAAGTTACATTTATTTAGCACATTCTGCTTTTCTAGGTACACTTCCACCATCTCTGCAGCAGTTTTTCTTTCTGTCAGGCTCAGGTAGTTAATCTTCTTTTTTACGTAGCTCTTATCGCAGATTCATTTTACCTAAACGATCATCAAAAGCAGGTCAGAGGTCTCCTGTTTGTCAATCTATTTTACTATGGAACTCCATCCCTCCTGATGTGCCTCTATCTCTTTCTGCAAAGGCAGTTTCTCACCGGGTCTTTCCAGCATAGGATTTTTTCCTTTTTTTTTTGCATTCTATCCAAATTTATATGTCTTTTTTTCATTCAATATGTTTTTCTGATTTTAATTCTTTTTTGTTTTTTTTTGTTTTTTTTTTATATTTAATCCTAGTTTTCAATCTCTTTTCTTCGTTTATATATTCTTTTTTCAGTTATTTGTGAAGTTTCCTGTTAATTCTCCTATTTTCATAAATGTCTCTTGATCCAGTTTTTTTTTTTTATTTGCTTTATAATAGTGTTTTATTTTGTTTTTTTGGCCCTTTACAAGCTGAGCTTCTTGGGCGTGTAAAAACATTACGGTTGTTATTGCTTTGTTTTTAGTATTAATAAATTGATGGATTGATTGATTTTATGCTAGGTTTTAGCTACTCGACACGTGGTATAGGGTACTTAATAATTTTAAATATTGAAAAAACATGGTCTCACGCGAATGGAAAAAAAGAAAGAATAACCAAAAAGAAATATCAAAATAGAGCAATCCAAATTTCTACTAATAAAAACTTTACTACACAAAAAATAAAGCTAACATCCTGAAATATAAGAAAAGTTTATTTAAAAGAGATAAAAATGCCACCGAACGCAATAAAGCTCGAGCACGCGTAAGGATTGCTACTAAGATGTCTTCTGATCCAGGATTTAAGAAAATGAAATATGACAGATCAAAACAGAGGTATGTAACGGATCAGGGTTGTCGAGAAGGGAAAATTGAGAAAGCCAAACAAAAGATCAAGGAAAATAATAAAGATTACCGAAACAAACATAAGAAAACAGTTGCTACCAGAATAATGGGTAGATACTAGGGTGACAAAAGCTATAATGAAAAAATAAAACCTCTGCGAGGCTTTACCAAAGAACGCATAAGGACAAAGTAAAAAATTAAATTCAGAAGTCCAAGGAGATGGCAAAAATGCATGCTGATCTTCGTAAATTGAGAAACATTTTACGAATGTTTTACCAGTATTACGAAAAGTATTCAAAATTACAGATTAAAATTATTTTTGAAAGAGCGGACGCTGTTGAAAAGTCGGCTAGAAGTGCTCTGGCAAAACTTCATAATAATATCCAAAAGAAATGTCAGTTTAATGAAAAACTTCCAAGCTATGGACTGACAACATTGGATCAGTTTATAGATGAAATGGAAAATTCTAGACAACACAGTGAATATACGGAGGCTTACATCTTAGAAAATTCGAATATTATTTTTGGAAGGAGCAATTGCAGTTTATGTAGCAGTAATAAAAATATATGTTCAAGCATACCTATGAACAGCGAAGGAAAAGCAATGTTTTTCAATTATGGCGGAAACGAACCTGTTAGGATTATTAGTATATGTCTTTGTAAGATTCCTCCTCAAGAAAAAAGTATTTCTAAATGTGTTTTAACCAGTTCTTTTAGTTCTACTGAATATTTGGCAAAAAATGCTCTGTGTTGTAGAACAAGCTGTCCGGAAAAGTACAAGACAACTATTGAAAAATGCTCTGAACCTAGATCTGACAAGGAAATTATTATGACTGAACTCACCTATAACAACCTGAGTAAACATTCAAAAAAAAAATCGGGCAGCAGGTTACTTGGCAATGTCATCCTTATATCTGCAAGCTCTATCCGACGGATACTGCATTATGTCAAATTCTTTTTGAAATCCTTGAAAATAATATAGCATTAAAATTTTCAACTGACAAAGTGGTTAATTTCTACCTTGGCTGCTTGGATTATTGTGAAATCAATTACAGGGACACAAGAAAGCATGGGCATTCGTTGTACTGTAGCCCAAATGAGTGATGTCAGAGCTATTTGCGTTCTCTGAGGGCACTAGGTCCACATTTTCCTGTCTTGACCTGTTTCATTAATAGCGTATAGAAGGCAGTATCAAAATCTAAGTTTATACAACATATTAATCTACTAAAAGTCGAGGGTTCGTACAAGGAACTAAGTGATTATTTAGAAGAAGTGTCAAGTAGACTCTATTGTAATAGTCAAAACGTCATTTAACGGTGATAGCAATATTAGAGTTTCTGTTGATGAAAATACAATAATAAACTTATTTGGTGAGAGCCTTGATAAGGTAGCTAACATCAGGGATGTATACCCCACAATGCATTGTGACAGTTGCGAGCAGATAAAGACAAAATGCCAATTGAAGAGTCTAAGATCCCTTTTAAATAGTAGAAGTTTTGATGTAATGTTGGCCACGATTTTAGAACACCTCCAACAGGTCATACCCAAAGATCATAGAGAACATCTGATTGACTGTACAGGTTGGAAAGAGGATGTCATAGATTCATTCTCTGTCTGTGATTACTGTGCTGAGAAAAGGTTGAAAAGTCAGGAGAATGTCCGATCAGTATTGAATAACCTTCATATCGACAGTACATCGGAATGTATAAAGTATCTAAATAATTTTGAAATGGCAATGATTCGATTTGTAATGCGTTGTCTTACGATCGTCAGATTAGGGCAAGTAACTGCGTTGAAGAGACCTAGAAAAGAACTTGTTGACGTTCTTAAGGGTAGAATAGTATATTTACCTGTTGATGTGCAAACAAATGCAGATATTCAGCCTGAAAAACTTCTTAACATTGATAGTTTTGTAGTCATTGTCAATGGTCTGCCTAACTATAACAAGAATGTTTGAACTGCACTAATAGATTTGAGAAAAGTCCATGAAGCACTGTTGTGGTTAAGAGAGAACAACAGTCTCTACAAAACAATACGTGCATACATTCTAAAAGATTTAAATAAGATACTTGAAACGCGTCTTGCTGAAAAGCGGTTGGTGTTGATAATTTACCAGAAATACCGGAAGCTGCAATCCTTCAGAAACTGACAGAAAGCGCAAAATCTACATTGGTTGAACATTTTTCTGTCCAGCCGCTCAATTCAGCGGTTCTAAAAGACTTCATAGAAGATTTTAAGCAAATGAAAGATCTTGGTACGGACCAATTTCAAATCAAGAAATTAAAAGGTGAAAGCGAAGACTTATTTCAGGAAGAACTTGATCTAAAGTGTTTCCAAATCTTTTCCCAAAAGGCAAATATGGCTTGCGTGACAAGGCAAGATCTTTTGGGATTAGGAATGCAGAATATTTTAAATCAAGGCTTCTTAGCAGACATACTAAGTTTCGTCTTGACAAACTGTTTCTTTTTCACAGCTTCCAATTGCAAGAATTCTCTTACTTGTGTAATAGCGTCGGTCATATGTTGCTAACTGTGAAACCAAATCAAAATGCTCGTCAATTTATAGACAGGCTTCATTCCCGCGATGGAGAGATGGAAGCGACTTTATTTTCTGTTCAGTCAAAAATCAGAGGATCTCAGCAGTATTTTCAATCTCTTTCCTATAAAGTAAAGTCAATGATTGAGCAATCGGGTCCACCGACTTTGTTTCTGACAGTTTCATGTGCTGAGTGGTACTCTCCTGAATTTATTGACTATTTACGGACTGTCCATAAAAACGTACCTGGTGTGGCAAAAATGACCCCAGCAGAGTTGACGTGTCTAGATCCAGCTGCAGTTTCCTTGCACTTGGATAAAAACTGGACACCTATATTTAATGAGCTAATTTGTTCAAAGACAAATCCTTTGTTTGGTAAAATTAAAGATCATTTCTGGCATATCGAGTATCAGAAACAAGGTGCGCCTCATGTACACTGTGTGTTGTGGATTGAAGATGCTCCTATTATTGGGAAATCAACAGCATCTGAAGTGATTCAGTATATTGATGGTATTGTAACTTGTGAAATACCAAATAGATTGACAAGTCCAACTCTTCAAAAACTAGTCAAAGACCATCAAGTGCACCACTGTAATAAATACTGTCAAAGAAACCCTAGAAATAGACTCAAAGTTTTGTCATAATTTGAAATCGACTGTAAAATAATTTGTTACAGGTGTTTTTTTTTTGCACATGCAGCAGGACATATAAGTATGTTTTTGCTTGTTTTTTTTTGCTCATATCTTCATAGGGCTTTACTTAAAGTGATGTACTAAAGTTTAACTTGAACACATGACAGAAACAAAAGGTATTGGTTAAGGACACTGAAGGTATTGATTAAGGACACTTTTTTGCACATGCAGTGGGATATATAAGTATGTTCACTGCTTGTTTTTTTTGCTCATATATTCATAGGGTTTTGTTTAAAGTGATGTACTAATGTCTAGCTTGAACACATGACAGAAACAAAAGGTATTAGTTAAGGACACTGAAGGTATTGGTTAAGGACACTTTTTTGCACATGCAGTAGGATATATAAGTATGCTTACTGCTTATTTTTTTTGCTCATATCTTCATAGGGTTTTGCTTAAAGTGATGTACTAATGTCTAACTTGAACACATGACAAAAACAGAAGGTATTGGTTAAGGACACTGAAGGTATTGGTTAAGGACACTTTTTTGCACATGCAGTAGGATATATAAGTATATTTACTGCTTGTTCTTTTTTGCTCATATTTTCAGAGAGTTTTGCTTAAAGTAATGTACTAATGTCTAACTTGAACACATGACAGAAACAAAAGGTATTTGTTAAGGACACTGAAGGTATTGGTTAAGGACACTTTTTTGCACATGCAATAGGATATATAAGTATGTTTACTGCTTGTTTTTTCTTTGCTCATATCTTCATAGGGTTTTGCTTAAAGTGATGTACTAATGTCTAACTTGACCACATGACAGAAAAAACAGGTATTGGTTAACGACACTGAAGGTATTGGTTAAGGACACTTTTTGCACATGCAGTAGGATATATAAGTATGTATACTGCTTGTTTTTTTTTTTCTCATATCTTCATAGGGTTTTGTTTAAAGTGATGTACTATTGTATAACTTGAACATATGACAGAAACAAAAGGTATTGGTTAGGGACACTTTTTTGCACATGCAGTAGGATATATAAGTATGTTTACTGCTTGTTTTTTTTTTTGCTCATATCTTCGTAGGGTTTTGCTTAAAGTCATGTACTAATGTCTAACTTGAACACATGACAGAAACAGAAGGTATTGGTTAAGGACACTGAAGGTATTAGTTAAGGACACTTTATTTGCACATGCAGTAGGATATATAAGTATGTTTACTGCTTGTTTTTTTTGCTCATATCTTCATAGGGTTTTGCTTAAAGTGATGTACTAATGTCTAACTTGAAAATATGAAAGAAACAAAAGGTATTGGTTAAGGACACTGGAGGTATTGTGGTTAAGGACACTTTTTTGCACATAAAGTAGGATATATAAGTATGTTTACTGCTTGTTTTTTTTTTGCTCATATCTTCATAGGGTTTTGCTTAAAGTGATGTACTAATGTCTAACTTGAACACATGACAGAAACAAAAGGTGTTGGTTAAGGACACTGAAAGTATTGGTTAAGGACACTTTTTTGCACATGCAGTAGGATATATAAGTTTGTTTACTGCTTGTTTTTTCACTCATATCTTCATAAGGTTTTGCTTAATCTCCTTGTTTCCATCTTTCATGAAAGTAGCACTGTTTAATTTGTGACATTCATATGATTTTCAGCCATTGGAAACTATCACATATTTAGACCCAATAGCTTCAACTCTTTCTGTAGTATAAATCTTGTAGCATAATTTTTATGTAGAGACCCATTAAATCTTGATAAGTCACATCTCTGGCAAAATTGCTATTGGATATGCATCTATTGTTAGAATATGATTGGATTTTAACCACTTTCTTCTTGTATCACTGGTTATTTCATTTACCCTTCCATGCATTCAGTATATTGACCTTTGGAGAATTTTACTAAAATTATTACAACAATGGGTAGACTTAAAAATTGATTTGAGGCTCTGGCTGCAAAGTTCTGTTGCCTTTACACCCAAGGAAAAAACAAATAGATTATAGCACCAATAGCTGCTGGGCCATTGGAGCTCCCATTGCCTATGGTATTTTGAGATAGAACTTGCCTATTTCTTTTGTTCCCTTTATAGAAGAACACCTTTATTAGAAGAGTTAAGGTGTCCACCACTGTTTTCTCCTATCATGCAAGCCCCATCTGCCAACTTTTGACCAACTTGGGAAAGCAACACTCCTCCCTATTATATGGATTCACTCACCACTGGCCAGCCACCAGCAGAAAGTAATCCCTGATCAGAACAAGTAATAGAAAAATAATTTCTTTTTCCTACCTTGGATTGCTTCTCAATGGATGTTTTCTTGTGTCATTGTTGGTACTTCATATATCTAGGAGATTGACCCCTGTGGTGTGATTTTGGCAGTGATTACTGGCTCCAAAACATCTCACCACAGCAGTGTATTCTACACAGTAACCTACTCATGGTCCGACACTGAGCAGTAGCTAATGGTGACTAAAATCAGCAATAGTAGGCAGGGTCGTTACTAGCCAAAATGTTTCAGGGGGGAGCAGGAGATTTTACCAACTGGCTGGTCATTTTACCAATTGTTTTTTGTCAATAATTAGCATAATGTCTGATTCAAATAAAATATGTAAAATCACAACAGGAGTTAGTAAAACTGCTGCATTTACAGACCAAGATTCAGATTTTGGTAGATATCATGTCACTATTTAATGCTTTTTGTTTAACTGAATGGAAAATTATGGCACCATCTGTAAACTCATGACAGGAGTTGGTAAAACTGCTGTATTTACTGACAAAGTTTGAACTTTCTGTATATGACAAGTCAGTATTTTTGTAGTCTTTATTTAACCAAACAAATAATTTTAGCAGAGTTGGAAAAATCATGGCACTTTGCTTCACATTTTTACAAACTTGATTTTTTACAAAGTGATCAAAACATTGGGGGGCATTGCCAAAGAGTAGCCAAACCTGAGGTTCTAACTTTTTTCAATGTGAAACATATTAAAAAGGTACTGAACCTTCCTTGCCACCCTTTTCTAGTGTGTCATTTATAGTGTATACAAAAATTTAAATATAGCTTACTTTACTAATATTTTTTTCTTGCTGCACCAATATTTATTTTAAAATGTAGCTTGAATTTGTTTTTTATTAAGTCAGTTTGTTTTCTTTTCTATTTTTATTCATTATTTTCTGCTGTGCAGCATTTGGTGTTTAATAGGCTTAGTGATAAATAATAATAACAACAAGAGAGTAACTGACAGACTAAGCAAAATAAATTAAAGATATTAGCATCCAGTATCTAAAGCTCATATTTCTGTTTTATCCATATTTCTAGTGCTTGGAAGATTGTATAGAAGAGATGTTTAAACTGGAACATTTAAGAAACATTTTCCCCAATTCTTTAAAAACTAATAATAATTCATGGTTAGATAAAGAAGCAAAGCTCAAAACACTCCTTGAAACTTAGCTGCACTATAGATCAATTGTATATTACTACTGTAGTGCAATTATAATGGCAGCCTATTATATTTTGAATAAACATTAGCAATCCTGTAGCAAGATTCAAAGAGTTTGCCTTCAATATGCTAAGAACAATAATAATAAAAGGATAGTACCATTCAAGGTTTAATTATGACATCTCTTTAATAATAAACAGGATACAAAAAAAATAAATACACTGCTCTGTGTCAAAAGGAATTTTGAGACAAACAAACATTACATCCTTTACTATTATGCAGTACAGCTCTCACTTCACTCTCAAATACAACCACACATGCATAAACACTATAGAATTCTGAAAATAACTTATAAAAAACCTAAAATTCTTACTTATATCACTTTTCAAAGCTCTTTACTTTACTTTACCCCCTGCCCTCCAATATGCAAATATATAGACCAAATTTTGTATTTCCTATGCAGTTTCCTATATGTCAATCTTTTTTTTCAATAGATCTAACAGTGAAGTAGCAACATCAACACAGTCAAGAAATGGAAAAATGCATGGAGAATGTGAAATTATGCTTTATATTTGCACAATAGAGGGGGAAATGTGGGGTAAAGGCATTGCATATATTAAATACATATCCTAACCTAACCTAGGTACCTCCCCCCCCCCTAAAATCCAAAAAACCACAGCTTAATATTGTATATGCAAAGGAAACCAAGCTATCATTGCCAAGTCTACAACAGTTATCATGTCAAAAACAGGTTTTATCATTGCCTTCTCTATAGTGATTAAGCCAAGAGGCCCAGATACTGTGAAAGTACTTAAATCCTTTATAAAACCAAATAAAAAAAGGAGGAATGAAAGCATTCTGTAAAGTTTTGCTTATTTTTTCTATTCACTATTGTTAGATTGCTGCAAAGTTTAGGCCTATTCTGTTAAAAAAAACACTTCTTTTTTTACATGTCAGGAAAACATTTGATATTTTAATTTAGTAATTATAAATTCAAATTTTAGTAGAATTTTATTTTTATAAATCAGTGTCTTTGTATTACATGACTTTTAAATTATTGATTTATAAACAAATAGCAAACCCTTAACCACTTTTCAAACCTATCTATAGTGATGGTCACTCTTTTGTGTTGTGATAGATAGGAATAAATTACCCTTTAGAGCCACTTAGAATTTAAAATGGAATTTCCCCTGGAGCCAATTATTACATCTGGAAAGAAGATGCAAACAGGAATCCAGTGATATATTCAGTATGATCTTAGCTAACTTATATGAAAACCAAAAATTGACAAATTTAATAGTGTTTGCAGTAAAATTCTAGTTTAGCTACTCTTTGCTATCTTGGAAAGGGGTCAGGCTAGGAAAATAAAACTTTTGTGGATTAGTCTACAGACTAAGGTATGTCCTGGGGGGGGGGGTATTTTGAATTACCTTCTTCCACTCCTTCTGTCTCTAGAGGGCAGTGACCTTTGTGGACCTTTAAAAAAAATTGTTATAAAAGTGAAACCTTGAAAAATAGATTTTCTGGTTAAATTAAATACAACTAAACTGTTTTCAGCCTCACAAATTTGCTAAATCCCAATATATGAGGTTTCAAAGATCTGCAAATACATTTCCTAAATTTAGATAAAAATCCACTGCTATAGCTTAAAATTTTACTCAAATAACAAGAATTGCACTTTATGAACTAAAACTAGAGAAAAATAAAGTGATAACTGAACTTTAAGGTAAATGTTGTCTTGTCAAAATGTCAATAGGTCAACCTGTTAAGTAGGCAAATTTCTAAGACTTAGAAATCAGAAGAGGGTTAACACAGAAGCTTGGCAATACCTTCCTAGAATATGTTTTGGGTTCTGGATTCATTACTGAAAGTTTCATTTTCATAACCTAACTCCTTTCCCAGATAGCAAAAATGAGCTAAACTAGAATTTTACCATATTATTTTTGAGGAGTAGTTATGCAGTAGGACCAGAAACTATTTTGAACCACATATCCTAGTTCAACCCTAATTCATAGGGCTTTAAAGATGTGTAAATGCCTATGCCTAGGAGAGAAGCCTCAACACATGGCTTAAAATCCTGCTAAAATTACAGGAATAATATTTTTGAGAAGAGAGCCAACAAGACAGCAACAGAAAACACCAAAGTAAAGTAAAACATTGGTATTTTGGAATTTAGATGGGTATAGGCTGGATGACCTGTCATATAGGCTAGGCCTAAGGAATCATCAAGGCCCCAGAAATGAAAAAGCTTATTCTAGCAATAGTAGCTTTTAAATACCTTCCTGGGTATATCTTCACTTCAGTCCTGGATTTGTTAGCCTAGGGTAAGACACCCAGTAGTCGGACACTTTAATCACTTTGAAAACTTTTTGACATTTAAACTACTCTAATTACTGTATTATACCACCTAGAAACTTAATTTTTTTACAGTTAAGATTCTGTTTCTTTTCTGAACAAGTAGGTTACTAATTCAAATAGTTACGCCTAGTACAGCGCTGCCTATTTTTGAAATACTAACAAGTGACAATTCCGCCTAAAGTCGGACATACAAACGGCTTATTGTAAATAGTTATGACGCAAAATATTGCCTAGTTCTGACCAGCAATCTCGCTTTTCACATCCACCAGCAAAAAAACTGGTTTTCCCAGTCTTGTTTTCTATACTCTGTAATCTTGGCCAAGCTAATTTCGAAATAGCTGCAGTTTGTAAATCACCATTTCGCAAATGAAAAATTAATTTTTAAAGGTTTATTACAAATTTGTAAAACAAATTTGATTTTCAGAGAAGATAATAATTCAGATTGAAATTATTAAGAACAGTGATTATCCTTGTTATTCGATGTGGGCATGTGCCGATCAGGGATTTTTTTTTGGGGGGAGGAGTGGGGGGGGACGAAATAGGTGGATCCAATAAAAAAAAAATTAAGGGGCGCAAAATAGGTTGATCTGATAAATTTGCATTAGGAGTAAGTTTAAATCACGCAAACTTGAGTTAATTAAGCAAATTACGCTCTTTAATGCTCTTTTTTATGCTCTTTAAGAATATAGTAGGCCTAATCATTTTTGTTGGAAATGAATTTTAGCCCCCACCCCTATATATACCAATTCAGGGTATATATTTGCACATTAGGGGGTGGGGGTAATTTTATTTCTGTGTAAATGAGAGGTAAGTTTCAACTTCCCCCCACCCCCTAATGTGCAAATATATACCCAGAATTGGTATATATAGGGGCGGGGAGCTAAAATTCATTTCCAACAAAAATGGGTAAATATATACCAAATCATATTATTAAGTTAGGAATAAAGTGAATAAACCATTCAACGCCTTTTTTTATGCTGATTACAAATATAATAATCATTTCTATCGGGAATTAATTTCCGCCCCCCCCCCCTATATATGCCAATTCAGGGCATACATTTCTACAGAAGGGGGGGGGCAAATTTTGTTTCTGATATAAATCGGAGGTAAGTTTAAACGTAAGATTAACATAAAAATTCAGTTTAAAAGTATTGAGAAACGTGATTTTACTTGTTATTCAATGGGGAACGGTGCGGATCAAGGATTTAGTTTTTTTTTTGGGGGGGATAATAGGTGGATACAAAATAAAATTTAGGGGGGCGAACAAGAGGTTTTTACGAAAAAATTGCGTAAGTATTACGTTTAATTAAAGCACACTTGAGTAAATTAAGTAAATTACACTACTTTAGGCTACACTAGGGGGCGTGCGCCCCTTCACCTCCTCCCCGCTGGATCTGCCACTGAATGAGGGGAACTGGTATTCCCCTGTACAATGTTTTCAACTATGCAAGATTCCAATGGTGCACTTTTCATATTGATCTGATACTATTTTTGATGAGTTTTAGGCTGTTTTAAGAAATCTCCTTAAACTTCTTTTTGGAATAAACTTTTACTTTTTAAACAAACCAAAATAATAGTTACCATTCCTGAATCAATTTCAAATGGCGACTTTTTCTTCATAGTAATTTTTTTCAAAATTTTATCCTTTGAAATAAGATGGGATTTATTAATTGCTGTTGACTGCTGTTTTTTTGTGAGAAGTTGCATATTTATTCCTTTTTTTCTTTATTTTTGCAGTGTCTAAACAATGGAAGGTTATATCAAACAGAAATCAAGTTTGGTTCGTGCTAATGAAATAAAATAAAATAGGATGAATATGCAATCATTTGTAAACAAATTTGGGCTATATATTTCAGCTCAACGAAATTGTTGTTGTCATTTTAATGACAAAAAATATCATTTTATTAGCAGGGACCTTGATTTTAATGACTGAGTAATGTAAACTTTCCGGAGGGAGCAACTGTGGACTAGGGGACTAGTTTTTTGTGGGGAAACGTCCATACAGGATGGACTGTCTGTTTTTTTTCTGGGAGGAGATGGGTTAAACAAAAAAAACATAATTGGGTACTTATACATTATAAAGGCACCACATAATTTACAAGTCTGACCATTATTTTTTTTTTTGGGGGGGGGTGGGGGTCAAACCCCTACACCCCCCCCGGGGGACTACCGTGGCCCAGGGACCAAAATTGCTATTGTACGAGGAAACCAGTCACGAAACCTGTCAAATAGGCTATTTGCAAGAGATCGCTATAG
>NC_142813.1:30679369-30716869 GCF_049724085.1 Artemia sp. Qi Xiang Cuo
CCAATTTCAAATCAAGAAACTAAAAGGTGAGAGCGAAGACTTATTTCAGGAAGAACTTGATCTAAAAGTGTTTCCAAATCTTTTCCCGAAAGGCAAATATGGCTTGCGTGACAAGGCAAGACCATTTCGGATTAGGAATGTACAGTAAGGACCAAAGTATATTTCATAGTAACTGATGCAACAGGGAAAAGAAAAAGGGGTCAGTAGTACATATGACGTCATACAAGGCTACATTTGATTATAAATAAACCCGATCCGGGTTGCAGTGGTAGCTAGCAACCTAGTAAGAGACGATCACGTCCAATGTTAAGAAATATAAAAACCCATAGTTCCTAACAAAGGAGTCAGATCAAAACAAAAAGTACACCATTAGAACCGCCTTGTCAGAAACTCCTGTATAGGAAACTTTCAGTCCCTTGGCTTGAACAGCAAGGGAAATATATTGGCTTGAAAATCAAGAAAAGTGGCAGCTACTACAACATTCTGCCTAAACGGGATATTCTTTTTTCTTTTTTTTCTTTTTTTTTCTTTTTTGTATCCAGAGATAGTTTGGCACTGGAACATCGTAGAGGGTTGTTCAATAGCTCATTTTAAAGGAAATTAATTGGGTTAAAAATCTATAGTAACTAAAATAAATTATTTCTAAAAGAGAATAAATTTTTCCACCAAAAACTGCATTTTTGATGTCTTTTCACACTGCAGTCTTTCAAACATAATCGTATACCAGCGATAAGATTTGAACCCACGCCTCCGAAGAGACTGGTGGCTAACACCAGTGCCTTGGACCACTCGGCCAGGCTGCCTCTCATAAATAATATAATAAAGATCGAACTTTGGCCTATAGCTAACTAGCTAGCAACTTCACTATAGTTAAGATTACAGTATTTATATTATGCATCATTATAAATTATAAAAGGTTCAAATGTTCGAAGATTTTGCAATAAAGAACGACACCTAGCCCATGTTAACTGAAACATAAATAGAGATTATTTAATTTCCATCAGTATCATGGCTGTAGAGATGGCTGAAACCTAGTAAAGAACAAATTGCGACGGTAGCTAGCAACCTAGTAAGAGACGATCACGTCCAATGTTATTATAATAAAGAACGACCTCTTGCCTATACTAAATTTTATACGCCACTTAATTATAGTATAGGTTAGTAATTCAACAGATAGCTTGGCATTCGAACATCGTAGAGAGTTGTTCAATGACTCATTTTAATTACAATAAGGAACAAACTCTAGCCTATAGTAACTAAAATATAAAAATAAATTATTAAATAATTACAAAAATATCTTATTTGTCAACTGAAACTAGAATAATTCCTGAAAATTTTAAATACTTTTTTTTATTTAACTGAAAACGGCAAAAATATTTATGGTGTCAGAGCAATAATTTTAATTTTGTAATTTAATTATAATAAAGATCGAACTCTTCCCTATACTAACTTGCATACGCAACTTCACTATAGTTAAGATTACAGTATTTATATTATGCATCATAATTAATTATAAAAGGTTCAAATGTTCGAAGATTATAGAGTTAAAAATTTCCCACCCCGGGAATCGAACCCGAGCCTGTTAAGTGAAAGTTAACTATCCTAGCCACTAGACCATATTGAACCATGAAGAAGTATGATTTAAGAGCCATATGCGTATTATTATTTCACCATACCAATTATAATAAGGCCAAAACATCCGGGTTGCAGCGGTAGCTAGCAACCTAGTAAGAGATATAATAAAGAACGACCTTTTGCCTATACTAAATTTTATACGCCACTTAATTATAATATAGGTTAGTAATTCAACAGATAGCTTGGCACTGGAACACCGTAGAAAGTTGTTCAATGGTTCATTTTAAAGGAAATTAATGGGGTTAAAATTTGCAGTAAAGAACGAACCTTAGCCCATAGTAGCAGAAAAAAGAATATCTAGGTTGCAGCGGTAGCTAGCAACCTATTAATCACATAATCCGGGTTGCAGCGGTAGCTAGCAACCTAGTAAGAGACGATCACGTCCAATGTTAAGAAATATAAAAACCCATAGTTCCTAACAGGGGAGTCAGATCAAAAAAAAAGTACACCATTAGAACCGCCTTGTCCGAAACCCCTGTATAGGAAACTCTCTGTCCCATGGCTTGAACAGCAAGGGGAATATATTGGCTTGAAAAACAATAAAAGTGGCAGCTACTACAACATTCTGCCTAAACGGGATATTTTTTTCTTTTTTTTTTCTTTTGTATCCAGAGATAGCTTGGCACTGGAACATCGTAGAGAGTTGTTCAATGGCTCATTTTAAAGGAAATTAATTGGGTTAAAAATATATAGTAACTAAAATAAATTATTTCTAAAAGATTATAAATTTTTCAACAAAAAACTGCATTTTTGATGTCTTTTAACACTTCAGTCTTTCAAACATAATCTTATACCAGCGGTAAGATTTGAACCCACGCCTCCGAAGAGACTGGTGGCTAACACCAGTGCCTTAGACCACTCGGCCAGGCTGCCTCTCATAATTTGGGTTGCAGCAGTAGCTAGCAACCTAGCAAGAGACGATCAGTCCAATGCTAAGAAATATAAAAACCCAAAACTCCTAAAAATACAGTCAGATCAAAACAACAGTACATCATTAGAACTACCTTGTCTGAAACCCTACTAGATAAATTAGAGCTATGACGTGAATAGAAATACACGAAATTATATTGTTGTTTCTGAAGACGTCATGAAATAATACCATTGCGCCATGACGTCATGAAATAAAATCATTACGCCGTGACGTCATAACTACTATATAAGAAGCTTCAGAACTGTAAATGTTCTCATTCATAATTAGATAATCGTTAGATCAAAGCAAGCTATACGCAAGTTAAAAAAATAGTACTACACAAACAACAGAGATAGTATCTCGAAAAGAAAAAAAACAAAGGTATTCAACCGACCAGGCGTATCGAGAAGTAATAATTGAGAGAGCAAAAGAAAACAGCAAGATGTGTTATCACAATGATGAAGATTATAGACATGCAAAAATTGAGACAGCCAAACAAAAGATCAAGGAACGGTATGGTAATGATGAAGATTACAGAAAAGAAAGAATTGAGCAGGCTAGACAAAAGATCAAGGAGCGTTATCACAATGATAAACTTTATAGAGTAGCAACAATTGAGACAGCCTCATTCTCTCTCATTCTTGATTAGAATAATGGTTAGATCGAAGCAAGCTATACGCAATTTGAAGAAAGAGTACTACACAAACAACAGAGCTAGTATCTTGAAAAGAGAAAAGCAAAGGTATTCAACCGATCAGGCGTATCGAGAAGTAAAAATTGAGAGAGCAAAACAAAGGTATTCAACCGACCAGGCGTATCGAGAAGTAATAATTGAGAGAGCAAAAGAAAACAGCAAGATGTGTTATCACAATGATGAAGATTATAGACATGCAAAAATTGAGACAGCCAAACAAAAGATCAAGGAACGGTATGGTAATGATGAACATTACAGAGAAGCAAGAATTGAGCAGGCTAAACAAAAGATCAAGGAGCGTTATCACAATGATAAACTTTATAGAGAAGCAACAATTGAGCAGGCTAGACAAAAGAGCAGGGAACGTTATCACAATGATGAAGATTATAGACATGCAAAAATTGAGACAGCCAAACAAAAGATCAAGGAACGGTATGGTAATGATGAACATTACAGAGAAGCAAGAATTGAGCAGGCTAGACAAAAGATCAAGGAGCGTTATCACAATGATAAACTTTATAGAGAAGCAACAATTGAGCAGGCTAGACAAAAGAGCAGGGAACGGTATGATAATAATGAAGATTACCGAAACAAACATAAGAAAAAAGTTGCTACCAGAATAATGGGTAGATACTGGGGTGACAAAAGCTATAATGAAAAAATTAAATTCTCTGTGAGGTTGTACCGAAGAACGCATAAGGACAAAGGGAAAAATTACATTAAGAAATACAAGAAGATGGCAAAATTATAATAAAGAACGACACCTTGCCCATGTTAACTGAAACATAAATAGGGATTATGTAATTTCCAATAGTATCATGGCTGTAGAGATGGCTGAAACCTAGTTACAATAAAAAACGATCATTGGAATAACAAAAAATTGCATACCTTTGGAATTAGCTAGCTACTTGATTATTTGAGAATCGTCTCTTACTATTTAAAAGAAGAAAAAGCCGTAGGCTTTTTTTATAATAAAGATCGAACTCTTCCGTATACTAACTTGCATAGGCAACTTCACTATAGTTAAGATTACAGTATTTATATTATACATCATTATAAATTATAAAAGGTTCAAATGTTCGAAGATTATAGATTTAAAAAGTTTCCCACACCGGAAATTGAACCCGGGCCTGTTAAGTGAAAGTTAACTATCCTAGCCACTAAACCATATGGGACCATAAAGAAGTATGATTTGAGAGCCATATGCATATTATTATTTCACCATACCAATTATAATAAGGCCAAAACAAAATCGTCGACTTGCAACCTTACTTTTGACATATTAGTCTAATCTTCATCAAACTTAAAAAATGTTTTGCTAGTTTTACATGAAAGAACGAACCTTAGCCCATAGTAGCAGAAATAAGAATATCTAGGTTGCAGCGGTAGCTAGCAACCTATTACATAATCCGGGTTTAAGTGGTAGCTAGCAAACTAGTAAGAAACGCCAAATTAAAAGATGATCATTAGAATAACAAACAATTGCTTATATTGGACTTAGTTAGCTTTCTGATTCTTTGAGGTTTTATAATAAAGAACGACCTCTTGCCTCTACAAAATTTTATAGGCCACTTAACTATAGTGTAGGCTAGTACAGTTATATTTAAGATTAATATATTAAAATTTTCCATTAAAAGACGACCCTTGGAATAAAAACCCATTACATACATTTGATTTAGTTAGCTATTTGATTGCTTAAGGCTAGTCTCTTACTATTTCAAAGAAGAAAAAGCCGTAGGCTTTTTCCTGTTTGTAATCAATTTGAAAGATCCGGGTTGCAGCGGTAGCTAGCAACCTAGTAAGAGACGATCACGTCCAATGTTAAGAAATATAAAAACCCATAGTTCCTAAAAAAAGAAGTCAGATCAAATTCAAAAGTACACCATTAGAACCGCCTTGTCCGAAACCCCTGTATAGTAAACTTTCAGTCTCTTGGCTTGAACAGCAAGGGAAATATATTGGCTTGAAAATCAAGAAAAGTGGCAGCTACTACAATATTCTGCCTAAACGGGATATTTTTTTTATAATTTTATTGATAGCTGAATTGCAAATTAAAGAAAATGATCTCGGTTGGAATTGAACCACCAACCTTTCGGTTAAAGGCTGATCGTGCTTCCCACTTGGACTATGACCTCATTTATTGAAGTTTTAAAATTAACAATATGATACACATGATACTTTTATCAATTTTCTTTTCATATTTCAGTTTTCTCAAAGATATTTGATTTATTAATCTAGGTTGCAGCGGTAGCTAGCAACCTAGTAAGAGACGATCACTCCATATAGTAAAAACTAAAGTAATCCATAACTCCTGAAAAATGATTCAGATCAAAATAAGAAGTACACTATTAGAACCGCATTGTCCAACAATTCTATATAGCATACTTACCGTCCTTTTGCTTGAATAACAAAGAAAATATATTGGAATGAAAATCAAGAAAATTGACTTTGACCACGATATTCTCCACAAACGGCATCTTTTTTTCTTTCCGCTTTTTCTTCCTCATCAGCTAGCTGGGCACTGGAAAATCATAGAGAGCTGTATAATAGCTCATTTTAAAGAAAGTTGCTACATCTAGTGCCTTTTGTAATTAAAAATAAAATATTAGATAAAAGATAAATGTAGTTCCTAAATAATTGGGAACTATGTAAGATTCATTGGACAGAGCTGAAATCTAGTAAAGAAGAAACCACGGCGAATAACAACTAAATGTTCAGATAATACAAGAATATGTAAAATGTTACTTGTCTTGGTATAGTGCCATACAGAGGTCCTGGTTGCAGCGGCAGCTAGCAACTTAGTAAGAGACGATCAAGTCCAATGTTAAGAAATATAAAAACCGATAGTTCCTAAAAAAAGAGTCAAATCAAAACAAAAAGTACACCATTTGAACCGCCTTGTCCGAAACTCCTGTATAGGAAACTTTCTGTCCCTTGGCTTGAACAGCAAGGGAAATATATTGGCTTGAAAATCAAGAAAAGTGGCAGCTACTACAACATTCTGCCTAAACGGGATATTTTTTTTCTTTTTTTCTTGTTTTCCGCAGATGGCATGGCACTGAAACATCGTAGAGAGTTGTTCAAAATTTCTCAGAGAGAATAAATTTTTTAATTAAAAACTGCATTTTTGATGTCTTTTCATACTGCAATCTTTTCAAAGATATTTGATTTTTGTACATAAATCATAATCTTATACCAGCGGTAAGGTTTGAACCCACGCCTCCGAAGAGACTGGTGGCTAACACCAGTGCCTTGGACCACTTTCCGGGTTGCAGCGGTAGCTAGCAACCTAGTAAGAGACGATCACGTCCAATGTTAAGAAATATAAAAACCCATAGTTCCTAAAAAAGGAGTCAGATCAAAACCAAAAGTACACCATTAGAACCGCCTTGTCCGAAACCCCTGTATAGTAAACTTTCTGTTCCTTGGCTTGAACAGCAAGGGAAATATATTGGCTTGAAAATCAAGAAAAGTGGCAGCTACTACAACATTCTGCCTAAACGGGATATTTTTTTTTCTTTGTTTCCAGAGATAGCTTGGCACTGGAACATCGTAGAGAGTTGTTCAATTGCTCATTTTAAAGAAAATTAATTGGGTTAAAAATCTATATTAACTAAAATAAATTATTTCTAAAAGAGAATAAATTTTTCCACCAAAAACTGCATTTTTGATGTCTTTTCACACTGCAGTCTCTCAAACATAATCGTATACCAGCAGTAAGAATTGAACCCACGCCTCCGAAGAGACTGGTGGCTAACACCAGTGCCTTGGACCACTCGGCCAGGCTGCCTCTCATAAATAATATATATGTGAATCTGGGTTGCAGCAGTAGCTAGCAACCTAGCAAGAGACGATCAGTCCAATGCTAAGAAATATAAAAACCCAAAACTCCTAAAAAATAGAGTCAGATCAACACAAAAGTACATCATTAGAACTACCTTGTCTGAAACCCTACTAGATAAATAATGAATGTCATCATAGATTTATATTAGAGCTATGAAACGTGAATAGAAAAACACGAAATTATATTGTTGTTTCTGAAGACGTCATGAAATAATACCATTGCGCCATGACGTCGTGAAATAAAATCATTACGCCGTGACGTCATAATTACTATATAAGAAGCGTCAAAACTGTAAATGTTCTCATTCATAATTAGATAAAAGTTAGATCAAAGCAAGCTATACGCAAGTTAAAAAAACAGTACTACACAAACAACAGAGATAGTATCTTGAAAAGAAAAAAGCAAAGGTATTCAACCAACCAGGCGTATCGAGAAGTAATCAAACAAAACAGAAAGATGTGTTATCACAATGAAGAAGATTATAGACATGCAAAAATTGAAACAGCCAAACAAAAGATCAAGGAACGGTATGGTAATGATGAAGATTACAGAGAAGCAAGAATTGAGCAGGCTAGACAAAAGATCAAGGAGCGTTATCACAATGATAAACTTTATAGAGCAGCAACAATTGAGCAGGCTAGACAGAAGAGCAAGGAACGGTATGATAATGATTAAGATTACAGAGAAGCAAGAATTGAGCAGGCTAGACAAAAGATCAAGGAGCGTTATCACAATGATAAACTTTATAGAGAAGCAACAATTGAGCAGGCTAAACAAAAGAGCAAGGAACGGTATGATAATGATAAAGATTACAGAGAAGCAAGAATTGAGCAGGCTAGACAAAAGATCAAGGAGCGTTATCACAATGATAAACTTTATAGAGAAGCAACAATTGATGAGGCTAGACAAAAGATCAAGGAGCGTTATCACAATGAGGAAGATTACCGAAAAATATATAAGAAAAAAGTTGCTACCAGAATAGGTAGATACTGGGGTGACAAAATCTATAATGAAAAACTTAAATTCTCTGCGAGGTTGTACCGAAGAACGCATAAGGACAAAGGGAAAAATTACATTCAAAAATACAAGAAGATGGCAAAAATGTAGGCTGATCTTTGTAAATTGAAAAACATTTTACGCATGTTTTATCGGGATCACGAAAAGTATTCAAAATTACAGATTAAAATTCTCTTTGAAAGAGCGGATGCTGTTGAAAAGTCGGCTAGAAATGCTTTGGCAAAGCTTTATAGTAATATCCAAAAGAAATGTTGTCAGTTTAATGAAAAGCTTTCAAGGTATGGATTGGCAACTGTGGAACAGTTTATAAATGCAATGGAAAATGTTCGACAACACAGTGAATATACGGAGGCGTACTTCTTAGAAAATTCGTATATTAATTTTGGAAGGAGCAATTGCAGTTTATGTAGCAGCAATAAAAATATATATATAAGCATACCTATCAACAGCGAAGGAAAAGCAATGTTTTTCAATTATGGCGAAAACGAGCCTATTAGGGTTAATAGTATATGTGTTTGTAATCCGGGTTGCAGCGGTAGCTTGCAACCTAGTAAGAGACGATCACGTCCAATGTTAAGAAATATAAAAACCCCCTAACTCCTAAGAAAAGAGTCAGATCAAAACAGAAATTACACCATTAGAACCATCTTGTCCAAAACCCCTATTAAGGAAACTTATCACTCTTTGGATTGAATAACAAAGAAGATACATTGGCTTGAAAATCAAGAAAATTGACTTTAACCAAGTTATTCTCCACAAACGGGATATTTTTTCTTTCCGCTTGATTTTCCTCCTCAACTAGCTTGGCACTGGAAAATCATAGAGAGTTATATAATAGCTTATTTTAAAGGAAATTGAAACATCTAGTCATTTTTGTAATTAAAAATAAAATACTTTTTAAAGTAGAATCAATTTTGTCAAAAAAATTGCATTTTTGATGTATTTTCATACTGCAGTCTTTTCAAAGATATTTAAATTTTGAAGCAATCAAACAGTTCATGGTAATGAAATCTATAGTAATAATAGCTACTTGTCTCAATAGTAACCGACACTCTAAAGAACAAAATTATGATTGTCTCAATAGTAACCGAAACTCTAAAGAACGAAATTTTGGTACCAATATATACATCAAAGCAAACAGTTCGTGATAACGAACTATATGTTGTAGTATAGTAAGAGCGACTCGTCTCAATAGTAAAACTTGCAAAATCTAGTTCCTTCTGTAATTAAAGATAAAATATTTTTTAATAGTTCCGGTTTGCAGCGGTAGCTAGGAACCTAATTAAAAGAGATCATTCGAAGAACATACCATTGTATATATTGGACTTAGTTAGCTGCTCGATTCCTTGAAGAAAAAAAAATCTTATTTGTCAACTGAAACTAGAATAATTCCTGAAAATTTAAAAAAATATAATTTTATTTAGTTGCAAAGTGCAAAAATATTTACGGTGTCTTAACAATAATTTCCATTTTTTAATTCAAACCAGAAAAAAACCTGAAAATTTAAAAACTAGTTTGGTTTTCCTTTTTGCTTCAATTGACTCGCTACACCATTTTATACGCCATTAATTTTATATCATCTTAGTTCAAATTTTTTTGGCTTAACCCGTAAATTACGTATCTCTGTATTGTTGTCCTATATTTCCAATGAGAAATATTCATTTTTTTTTTATTTTAGTTTTGAGTTCAGAATCTCTTAAGTTATTATGTAAACTGCAAAAATATTCATTATGTCTAACCAATAATACGAATTTTTTAATTCAAACTAGAGCAATACCTGACAATTTTTGAATTAGTTACAGTAAAGAACGATTTCTTGCCAATAGTAACTGATATACGGTGGTGCCAGGGGTAGCTACAAGTACATAAAAGGATTGATAGGGTTCATCGTAAATGCAGAATATGTAAGTTTCATCAAATATAATTTCATGATCAAGATTGATCAGTTTACATAAGGGATCGACACAGATCATCATAAAATGTGTCAGTCAAGATCCGGGTTGCAGCGGTAGCTAGCAACCTAGTAAGAGACGATCATGTCCAATGTTAAGAAATATAAAAACCCATAGTTCCTAACAAAGGAGTCAGATCAAAACAAAAAGTACACCATTAGAACCGCCTTTTCCGAAACCCCTATATAGGAAACATTCTGTCCCTTGGCTTGAACAGCAAGGGAAATATATTGACTTGAAAATCAAGAAAAGTGGCAGCTACTACAACATTCTGCCTAGACGGGATATTTTCTTTTTTCTTTTCCACAGATAGCTTGGCACTGGAACATCGTAGAGGGTTGTTCAATAGCTCATTTTAAAGGAAATTAATTGGGTTAAAAATCTATAGTAACTAAAATAAATTATTTCTAAAAGAGAATAAATTTTTCCACCAAAAACTGCATTTTTGATGTCTTTTCACACTGCAGTCTTTCAAACATAATCGTATACCAGCGGTAAGATTTGAACCCACGCCTCCGAAGAGACTGGTGGCTAATTTTACATTAAAGGACGAACTATAGCCCATAGTAATTAGAATTCGGTTCCGGGTTGCAGCGGTAGCTAGCAACCTAGTAAGAGACGATCACGTCCAATGTTAAGAAATATAAAAACCCGTAGTTCCTAACAGAGGAGTCAGATCAAAACAAAAAGTACACCATTAGAACCGCCTTGTCCGAAACCCCTGTGTAGGAAACTTTCTGTCCCTTGGCTTGAACAGAAAGGGAAATATATTTGCTTGAAAATCAAGAAAAGTGGCAGCTACTACAACATTCTGCCTAAACGGGATATTTTTTTCTTTTTTTCTTTTCCACAGATAGCTTGGCACTGGAACATCGTAGAGAGTTGTTAAATAGCTCATTCTAAAGGAAATTAATTGGGTTAAAAATCTATAGTAACTAAAATAAACTATTTCTAAAAGAGAATAAATTTTTCCACCAAAAACTGCATTTTTGATGTCTTTTCACACTGCAGTCTTTCAAACATAATCGTATACCAGCGGTAAGATTTGAACCCACGCCTCCGAAGAGACTGGTGGCTAACACCAGTGTCTTGGACCACTCGGCCAGGCTGCCTCTTATAATTTGGGTTGCAGCAGTAGCTAGCAACCTAGTAAGAGACGATCAGTCCCATGCTAAGAAATATGAAAACCCAAAACTCCTAAAAATAGAGTAAGATCAAAACAAAAGTACATCATTAAAACTACCTTGTCTGAAACCCTACTAGATAAATAATGAATGTCGTCATAGCTTTATATTAGAGCTATGACGTGAATAGAAAAACACGGAATTATGTTGTGGTTTCTGAAGACGTCATGAAATAATATCATTGCGGCATGACGTCATCATGAAATAAAATCATTACGCCGTGACGTCATAATTACTACTTAAGAACTACAAAGATGAAAATGGTCTCATTCGTGAATTACATAATGGTTAGATCAAAGCAAGCTGCACGCAAGTTAAAAAAACAGTACTACACAGACAACAGAGATAGTATCTTGAAAAGAGAAAAGCAAAGGTATTCAACCGACCAGGCGTATCGAGAAGTAAAAATTGAGAGAGCCAAACAATTATATAAAGGACCAATATAGTTTATCATAAATATTATTTGTCAATTATCCGGGTTGCAGCGGTAGCTAGCAACCTAGTTAGAAACGATCACGTCCAATGTTAAGAAATATAAAAACCCCTAACTCCTAAAAAAGTCAGACCAAAACACAAAGTACACCATTAGAACCGTCTTGTCTGAAACCAATATAAAGGAAACTTACCGCCCTTTGGCTTGAATAACAAAGAAAATATATTGGCTTTAAAATCAAGAAAATTGACTTTAACCACGTTATTCTCCACAAACGGGATATTTTTTTCTTTCTTCTTCTTCTTCTTTTCCACAGATTGCTTGGCACTGGAACATCGTAGAGAGTTGTTCAATGGCTCATTTTAAAGGAAATCTCTGGATCCAGTGCTATTTGTACTTATTTTTTTTTAATATTAAAGAACGAACTGTTGCCTATAGTAAATGATGAATATTCTAGTGAAGATCCAGGTTGCAGTGGTAGCTAGGTTGTGGTAAAGATCGAACTCTAACCCATTGTAATTAATTTAATTTTGAAAAGAAGGAATTACGGCAGAAACCTTTATGGTGGTATAAGTAAACTACAATTACAGTAAAGAACGACATACCCATGTTAACTGAAATAATATATTGACAATATAACTTCAAACAAACATCTTTTGAAAGTGGCTTCTCTAAGGTATGTTATATAAAAGATCAGTGTAGTTAATCATAAATAGGGATTATGTAAGTTTCATCGGTATCATGGCTGTGGAGATTTTTGAAACCTAGTAAAGAACAAACCATGACACATATTGGACTTAGTTAGCTGCCTGATTCTCAGAAGTTCGTCTCTTACTATTCCAAATAAGAAAACGCCAAAGGCTTTTTCCTGTTTGTGTTATGGTATCCGGGTTGCAGCGGTAGCTAGCAATCCGGGTTGCAGCGGTAGCTAGCAACCTAATAAGAGACGATCACGTCCAATGTTAAGAAATATAAAAACCCATAGTTCCTAACAAAGGAGTCAGATCAAAACAAGAAGTACACCATTAGAACCGCCCTGTTCAAACCCCTGTATAGGAAACTTTCTGTCCCTTGGCTTGAACAGCAAGGGAAATATATTGGCTTGAAAATCAAGAAAAGTGGCAGCTACTACAACATTCTACCAAACGGGATATTTTTTTCTTTCTTTTTTTCTTTTCCACAGATAGCTTGGCACTGGAACATCGTAGAGCGTTCTTCAATAGCTCATTTTAAAGGAAATTAATTGGGTTAAAAACCTTTTGTAACTAAAATAAATTACTTCTAAAAGATATAATAAAGAACGACCTCTTGCCTATACTAAATTTTATACGCCACTTAATTATAGTATAGGTTAGTAATTCCGCAGATAGCTTGGCACTGGAACATCGTAGAGAGTTGTTCAATGGCTCATTTTAAAGGAAGTTGATGGGGTTAAAAACCTTTTGTAACTAAAACAAAAGGTAGCTAGCGGTAGCTAGCAACCTAGAAAAAAGCGATAGCTAGCAACCTAGTAAGAGACGATCACGTCCAATGTTAAGAAATATAAAAACCCATAGCTCCTAAAAAAGGATTCAGATCAAAACAAATAGTACACCATTAGAACCGCCTTATCCGAAACCCCTGTATAGTAAAATTTCTGTCCCTTGGCTTGAACAGCAAGGGAAATATACTGGCTTGAAAATCAAGAAAAGTGGCAGCTACTACAACATTCTGCCTAAACGGGATATTTTTTTCTTTTTTCTTTGTTTCCAGAGATAGCTTGGCACTGGAACATCATAGAGAGTTGTTCAATGGCTCATTTTAAAGGAAATTAATTGGGTTAAAAATCTATAGTAACTAAAATAAATTATTTCTAAAAGAGAATAAATTTTCCACCAAAACTGCATTTTTTATGTCTTTTCACACTGCAGTCTTTCATTATAATAAAGAACGACCTCTTGCCTATACTAAATTTATAGACCACTGAACTATAGTATAGGTTAGTAAGGTTTACATAAAGGACTGATTATTATCCGGGTTGCAGCGGTAGCTAGCAACCTAGTAATACGGGTTGCAGCTGTAGCTAGCAACCTAGTAAGAGACGATAACGTCCAATGATAAGAAATATAAAAACCCATAGTTCCTAAAAAAGGAGTCAGATAAAAACAAAAAGTACACCATTAGAACCGTCTTGTCCCAAACCCCTGTATAGGAAACTTTCTGTCCCTTGGCTTGAACAGCAAGGGAAATATATTGGCTTAAAAATCAAGAAAAGTGGCAGCTACTACAACATTCTGCCTAAACGGGATATTTTTTTCTTTCTTTTTTTCTTTCCCACAGATAGCTTGGCACTGGAACATCGTAGAGCGTTCTTCAATAGCTCATTTTAAAGGAAATTAATTGGGTTAAAAACCTTTTGTAACTAAAATAAATTACTTCTAAAAGATATAATAAAGAACGACCTCTTGCCTATACTAAATTTTATACGCCACTTAATTATAGTATAGGTTAGTAATTCCGCAGATAGCTTGGCACTGGAACATCGTAGAGAGTTGTTCAATGGCTCATTTTAAAGGAAGTTGATGGGGTTAAAAACCTTTTGTAACTAAAACAAAAGGTAGCTAGCGGTAGCTAGCAACCTAGAAAAAAAGCGATAGCTAGCAACCTAGTAAGAGACGATCACGTCCAATGTTAAGAAATATAAAAACCCATAGCTCCTAAAAAAGGATTCAGATCAAAACAAATAGTACACCATTAGAACCGCCTTATCCGAAACCCCTGTATAGTAAAATTTCTGTCCCTTGGCTTGAACAGCAAGGGAAATATACTGGCTTGAAAATCAAGAAAAGTGGCAGCTACTACAACATTCTGCCTAAACGGGATATTTTTTTCTTTTTTCTTTGTTTCCAGAGATAGCTTGGCACTGGAACATCATAGAGAGTTGTTCAATGGCTCATTTTAAAGGAAATTAATTGGGTTAAAAATCTATAGTAACTAAAATAAATTATTTCTAAAAGAGAATAAATTTTCCACCAAAACTGCATTTTTTATGTCTTTTCACACTGCAGTCTTTCATTATAATAAAGAACGACCTCTTGCCTATACTAAATTTATAGACCACTGAACTATAGTATAGGTTAGTAAGGTTTACATAAAGGACTGATTATTATCCGGGTTGCAGCGGTAGCTAGCATCCTAGTAATCCGGGTTGCAGCGGTAGCTAGCAACCTAGTAAGAGACGATCACGTCCAATGTTAAGAAATATAAAAACCCATAGTTCCTAACAAAGGAGTCAGATCAAAACAAGAAGTACACCATTAGAACCGCCTTGTCCGAAACCCCTGTATAGGAAACTTTCTGTCCCTTGGCTTGAACAGCAAGGGAAATATATTGGCTTGAAAATCAAGAAAATTGACTTTAACCACGTTATTCTCCCAAACGGGATATTTTTTTCTCTTTTCTTTTTTTTTTCTTTTCCACAGATAGCTTGGCACTGGAACATCGTAGAGGGTTGTTCAATAGCTCATTTTAAAGGAAATTAATTGGGTTAAAAATCTATAGTAACTAAAATAAATTATTTCTAAAAGAGAATAAATTTTTCCACCAAAAACTGCATTTTTGATGTCTTTTCACACTGCCGTCTTTCAAACATAATCGTATACCAGCGGTAAGATTTGAACCCACGCCTCCGAAGAGACTGGTGGCTAACACCAGTGTCTTGGACCACTCGGCCAGGCTGCCTCTCATAAATAAATATATATGTGAATTTGGGTTGCAGCAGTAGCTAGCAACCTAGTAAGAGACGATCAGTCCCATGCTAAGAAATATAACAAAACTCCTAAAAATAGAGTAAGATCAAAACGACAGTACATCATTAGAACTACCTTGTCTGAAACCCTACTAGATAAATAATGAATGTCGTCATAGCTTTGTATTAGAGCTATGACGTGAATAGAAAAACACGAAATTATATTGTTGTTTCTGATGACGTCATGAAATAATATCATTGCGCCATGACGTCAATAAAATCATTACGCCGTGACGTCATAATTACTACTTAAGAACGACAAAGATGTAAATTCTCTCAGTCTTGTTATAACCTTTATGTAACTAGCTACCGCTGCAACCCGGATGATGAAGATTTAACTGATGTGTCAAAAGTAAGGTTGCAAGTCGACGATTTTGTTTTGGCCTTATTATAATTGGTATGATAAAATAATAATATGCATATGGTTCTTAAATCATACTCTTTTACAGTCCCATATGGTCTAGTGGGTAGGATAGGTGGCTTTTATGTAGCAGGTCCGGGTTCGATTCCCGGTATATAACTTATAATGAACCACATCGATACCTTATGTAATCTTTATTATAATTTTTGATATATGGACTTTAAATATAACTGTACTAGCCTATACTATAGTTAAGTGGCCTATAAAATTTAGCATAGACAAGAGGTCGTTCTTTACTATAAAATTTTCTATTCACTTCATAGCTCTAATATAAAGCTACGACATTCATTATTTATCTAGTAGGGTTTCAGACAAGGTAGTTCTAATGATGTACTTTTGTTTTGATCTTACTCTATTTTTAGGAGTTTTGTTATATTTCTTAGCATGGGACTGATCGTCTCTTACTAGGTTGCTAGCTACTGCTGCAACCCAAATTCACATATATATTTATTTATGAGAGGCAGCCTGGCCGAGTGGTCCAAGACACTGGTGTTAGCCACCAGTCTCTTCGGAGGAGTGGGTTCAAATCTTACCGCTGGTATACGATTATGTTTGAAAGACTGCAGTGTGAAAATACATCAAAAATGCAGTTTTTGGTGGAAAAATTTATTCGCTTTTAGAAATAATTTATTTTAGTTACTTTAGATTTTTAACCCAATTAATTTCCTTTAAAATGAGCTATTGAACAACCCTCTACGATGTTCCAGTGCCAAGCTATCTGTGGAAAAGAAAAAGAAAAAAAAAGAAAAAAGAAAAAAATATCCCGTTTGAGGAGAATAACGTGGTTAAAGTCAATTTTCTTGATTTTCATGGCAATATATTTCCCTTGCTGTTCAAGCCAAGGGACAGAAAGTTTCTTATACAGGGGTTTCGGACAAGGCGGTTCTAATGGTGTACTTTTTGTTTTGATCTGAATCCTCTGTTACGAACTATGGGTTTTTATATTTCTTAACATTGTACGTGATCGTCTCTTACTAGGTTGCTAGCTACCGCTGCAACCCGGAAAAAATATAAATACTGTAATCTTAACTATAGTAAAGTTGCGTATGCAAGTTAGTATAGGGAAGAGTTTGATCTTTATTATACTGGAAACAAAGAAAAGAGAAAAAAATATCCCGTTTAGGCAGAATGTTGTAGTAGCTGCCACTTTTCTTGATTTTTTAGTACTGATTTTTTAACTTGCGTGCAGCTTGCTTTGATCTAACCATTATGTATTCATGAATGAGACCATTTGCAGTTTTGACGTTTCTTATATAGTAATTATGACGTCACTGCATCAAAAATACAGTTTTTATTGGAAAAAATTATTCTCTTTTAGAAATAATTTATTTTAGTTACTATAGATTTTTAACCCAATTAATTTCCTTTAAAATGAGCTATTGAACAACCCTCTACGATGTTCCAGTGCCAAGCTATCTGTGGAAAAGAAAAAGAAAAAAAAAGAAAAAAATATCCCGTTTGAGGAGAATAACGTGGTAAAAGTCTATTTTCTTGATTTTCAAGCCAATATATTTTCTTTGTTATTCAAGCCAAAGGGCGGTAAGTTTCCTTTATGGAGGATTTAGACAAGGCGGTTCTAATGGTGTACTTTTTGTTTTGATCTGACTCTTTTTTTAGGAGCTACGGGTTTTTATATTTCTTAACATTGGAGGTGATCGTCTCTTACTAGGTTGCTAGCTACCGCTGCAACCCAGATTAGGCAGAATGTTGTAGTAGCTGCCACTTTTCTTGATTTTTTAGTACTGATTTTTTAACTTGCGTGCAGCTTGCTTTGATCTAACCATTATGTATTCATGAATGAGACCATTTGCAGTTTTGACGTTTCTTATATAGTAATTATGACGTCACTGCATCAAAAATACAGTTTTTATTGGAAAAATTTATTCTCTTTTAGAAATAATTTATTTTAGTTACTATAGATTTTGAACCCAATTAATTTCTTTTAAAATGAGCTATTGAACAACCCTCTACGATGTTCCAGTGCCAAGCTATCTGTGGAAAAGAAAAAGAAAAAAAAAGAAAAAAATATCCCGTTTGGGGAGAATAACGTGGTAAAAGTCTATTTTCTTGATTTTCAAGCCAATATATTTTCTTTGTTATTCAAGCCAAAGGGCGGTAAGTTTCCTTTATGGAGGATTTGGACAAGGCGGTTCTAATGGTGTACTTTTTGTTTTGATCTGACTCTTTTTTTAGGAGCTACGGGTTTTTATATTTCTTAACATTGGAGGTGATCGTCTCTTACTAGGTTGCTAGCTACCGCTGCAACCCGGATGATCGTCTCTTACTAGGTTGCTAGCTACCGCTGCAACCCGGATTATGACGTCACGGCGTAATGATTTTATTGACGTCAAGGCGCAATGATATTATTTCATGACGTCATCAGAAACAACAATATAATTTCGTGTTTTTCTATTCACGTCATAGCTCTAATATAAAGCTACGACATTCATTATTTATCTAGTAGGGTTTCAGACAAGGTAGTTCTAATGATGTACTTTTGTTTTGATCTTACTCTATTTTTAGGACTTTTGTTATATTTCTTAGCATGGGACTGATCGTCTCTTACTAGGTTGCTAGCTACTGCTGCAACCCAAATTCACATATATATTTATTTATGAGAGGCAGCCTGGCCGAGTGGTCCAAGACACTGGTGTTAGCCACCAGTCTCTTCGGAGGCGTGGGTTCAAATCTTACCGCTGGTATACGATTATGTTTGAAAGACTGCAGTGTGAAAAGACATCAAAAATGCAGTTTTTGGTGGAAAAATTTATTCTCTTTTAGAAATAATTTATTTTAGTTACTATAGATTTTTAACCCAATTAATTTCCTTTAAAATGAGCTATTGAACAACCCTCTACGATGTTCCAGTGCCAAGTTATCTGTGGAAAAGAAAAAGAAAAAAAAAGAAAAAAATATCCCGTTTGGGGAGAATAACGTGGTTAAAGTCAATTTTCTTGATTTTCAAGCCAATATATTTCCCTTGCTGTTCAAGCCAAGGGACAAAAAGTTTCCTATACAGGGGTTTCGGACAAGGCGGTTCTAATGGTGTACTTTTTGTTTTGATCTGACTCCTTTTTTAGGAACTATGGGTTTTCACATTTCTTAACATTGGACGTGATCGTCTCTTACTAGGTTGCTAGCTACCGCTGCAACCCGGATAAAGAACAACCTTTTGCCTATACTAAATTTTATAGGCCACTTAACTATAGTATAGTATAGGTTAGTGATTCCACAGATAGCTTGGCAATGGAACATCGAAGAGAGTTGTTTAATGGCTCATTTTAAAGGAAATTAATGGGGTTAAACACCTTTTCTACTTATAAAATAAATTATTTTTAATCCGGGTTGCAGCGGTAGCTAGCAACCTAGTAAGAGACGATCACGTCCAATGTTAAGAAATATAAAAACCCATAGTTCTTAAAAAAAGAGTCAGATCAAAACAAAAAGTACACCATTAGAACCGCCTTGTCCGAAACCCCTGCATAGTAAAATTTCTGTCCCTTGGCTTGAACAGCAAGGGAAATATATTGGCTTGAAAATCTAGAAAAGTGGCAGCTACTACAACATTCTGCCTAAACGGGATATTTTTTTCTTTTTTTTTTTCTTTTTTTCTTTTTTCTTTTCCACAGATAGCTTGGCACTGGAACATCGTAAAGGGTTGTTCAATAGCGCATTATAAAAGGAAATTAATTGGGTTAAAAATCTATAGTAACTAAAATAAATTATTTCTAAAAGAGAATAAATTTTTCCACCAAAAACTGCATTTTTGATGTCTTTTCACACTGCAGTCTTTCAAACATAATCGTATACCAGCGGTAAGAATTGAACCCACGCCTCTGAAGAGACTGGTGGCTAACACCAGTGCCTTGGACCACTCGGCCAGGCTGCCTCTCATAAATAAATATATATGTGAATTTGGGTTGCAGCAGTAGCTAGCAACCTAGTAATAGACGATCAGTCCAATGCTAAGAAATATAAAAACCCAAAACTCCTAAAAATAGAGTCAGATCAAAACAAAAGTACATCATTAGAAATACCTTGTCTGAAACCCTACTAGATAAATAATGAACGTCATCATAGTTTTATATTAGAGCTATGACGTGAATAGAGCGACGTCATAATTAGTATATAAGGAAAGTCAAAACTGAAAATTCTCTCATTCTTGATTAGAATAATGGTTAGATCGAAGCAAGCTATACGCAATTTGAAGAAAGAGTACTACACAAACAACAGAGCTAGTATCTTGAAAAGAGAAAAGCAAAGGTATTCAACCGACCAGGCGTATCGAGAAGTAAAAATTGAGAGAGCAAAACAAAGGTATTCAACCGACCAGGCGTATCGAGAAGTAATAATTGAGAGAGCAAAATTATAATAAAGATCGAACTCTTCCCTATACTAACTTGCATACGCAACTTCACTGTAGTTAAGATTACAGTATTTATATTATACATCATTATAGATTATAAAAGGTTCAAATTGAAGATTATAGAGTTAAAAATTTTCCCACACCTAGAATCGAACCCGAGCCTGTTAAGTGAAAGTTAACTATCCTAGCCACTAGACCATATGGAACCATGAAGAAGTATGATTTAAGATCCATATGCATATTATTATTTCACCATACCAATTATAATAAGGCCAAAACAAAATCGTCGACTTGCTACAGTATAGAACGATCTCTCAACCATAGTAACTGATAAATTATAATAAAGAACGACCACTTGCCTATACTAAATCTTATACACCACTTAATTATAGTATAGGTTAGGAATTTTATAGTAAAGAACGACCTCTTGCCTATACTAAATTTTATACGCCACTTAACGATAGTATAGGTTAGTAATTTCACAGATAGCTTGGCACTGGAACATCGTAGAGAGTTGTTCAATTTCTCATTTTAAAGGAAACTAATGGGGTTAAAAAATTTTTTTAATTAAAACAAATTATCTTTAAAATATAATTACAATAAAGAACGACATTTTGCCCATGTTAACTGAAACATATATAATAAAGATCAAACTCATCCCTATACTAACTTGCATGCGCAGCTTCACTATAGTTAAGATTTTATAATAAAGAACGACCTCTTGCCTATACTAAATTTTATACGCCACTTAATTATAGTATAGGTTAGTAATTCAACAGATAGCATGGCACTGGATTTACAGTAAAGAACGATCTCTCGCCCATAGTAACTAATATACGGTGGTTCCAGGGGTAGCTAAAAGCTATCCAGAATGTAGCAATATCTGGGTTTCAGTGGTTATCCGGGCTGCAGCGGTAGCTAGCAACCTAGTAAGAGACGATCACGTCCAATTTTAAGAAATATAAAAACCTATAGTTCCTAAAAAAGGAGTCAGATCAAATTCAAAAGAACACCATTAGAACCGCCTTGTCCAAAACCCCTGTATAGGAAACTTTCAGTCCCTTGGCTTGAACAGCAAGGAAAATATATTGGCTTGAAAATCAACAAAAGCGGCAGCTACTACAGCATTCTGCCTAAACGGCATTTTTTTTTCTTTTCCACAGATAGCTTGGCACTGGAACATCGTAGAGAGTTTTTCAATGGCTTATTTTAAAGGAAATTAATTGGGTTAAAAATCTATAGTAACTAAAATAAATTATTTCTAAAAGAGAATATATAATAAAGAACGACCTCTTGCCTATAGTAAATTTTATACGCCACTTAATTATAGTACAGATTAGTAATTCCACAGATAGCTTGGCACTGGAACATCATAGACAGTTGTTCAATGGCTCATTTTAAAGGAAATTAATGGGGTTAAAAAGGTTTTTGTAATTAAAAAAAAAAATATAATCCATTTTTTACGTTTACATTAAAAGACGATCATTGGAATAACAAACAATTGCATACATTGAAATTAGTTAGCAACTTGATTGTTTGAGGTTCGTCTCTTACTATTTCAAAGAAGAAAAAGCCGTAGGCTTTTTCCTGTTTGTAATCAGTTTATTATCCGGGTTGCAGTGGTAGCTAGAAACTTACATAAAGGAGTGATATAGTTCATCATAAATGAACAGTAAAGAACGATCTCTCGCCCATAGTAACCGATATATGGTGGTTTTCCGGGTTGCAGCGGTAGCTAGCAACCTAGTAAGAGACGATCACGTCCAATGTTAAGAAATATAAAAACCCATAGTTCCTAAAAAAAAGGAGTCAGATCAAATTCAAAAGTACACCATTAGAACCGCTTTGTCCGAAACCCCTGTATAGGAAATTTTCAGTCCCTTGGCTTGAACAGCAAGGGAAATATATTGGCTTGAAAATCAAGAAAAGTGGCAGCTACTACAACATTCTGCCTAAACGGGATATTTTTTTTTTCTTTTTTTTCTTTTCCAGAGATAGCTTGGCACTGGAACATCGTAGAGAGTTTTTCAATGGCTCATTTTAAAGGAAATTAATTGGGTTAAAAATTTATAGTAACTAAAATAAATTATTTCTAAAAGAGAATAAATTTTTCCACCAAAAACTGCATTTTTGATGTCTTTCCACACTGCAGTCTTTCAAACATAATCGTATACCAGTGGTAAGATTTGAACCCACGCCTCCGAAGAGACTGGTGGCTAACACCAGTGCCTTGGACCACTCGGCCAGGCTGCCTCTCATAAAAAATATATATGTGAATCTGGGTTGCAGCAGTAGCTAGCAACCTAGCAAGAGACGATCAGTCCAATGCTAAGAAATATTTATCCGGCTAGCAACCTAGTAAGAGACGATCACGTCCAATGTTAAGAAAGATAAAAACCCATAGCTCCTAAAAAGGAGTCAGATCAAAACAAAAAGTACACCATTAGAACCACCTTATCAGAAACCCCTGTATAGGAAACTTTCTGTCCCTTGGATTGAACAGCAAGGGAAATATATTGGCTTGAAAATTATAATAAAGAACGACCTCTTGCCTATACTAAATTTTATACGCTACTTAATTATAGTATAGGTTAGTAATTACACAGATAGCTTGGCACTGGCACATCGTAGAGAGTTGTTCAATGGCTCATTTTAAAGGAAATTAATGAGGTTGAAAATTTTTTGTAACTAAAACAAATTATCTTTAAAATAGAACCGGTTTTTTACGAAAATGGGAAATATATTGGCTTGAATTATAATAAAGAACGACATCTAGCCAATGTTAACTGGAAATATATTATAATAAAGAACGGCCTCTTGCCTTTATTAATTTATATTAAAGCTATTATATTTAGCTAAGAGGTAGGAAAACTGAGTTTCTTTTTTAAATTGTAAATTTAAGAGATACTACTTTAAATTCAATATATTAAAGAAATTACAATAAGGAACGAACTGAACCCATAGTAACTTAAGTTTTAAATCAAACAGTTCGTGGTCATAATAAAGAGCTTTGTAATGACTCATTTTAAAGGAAACTGCTATATATAGAAACCTTTCGTAATTAACAAAATTGATTATTATTATAAAACAAATTGTTACGATATGGTAAAGAACTAACTCTAGGCGATAGTAACTAATTTAATTTTGAAAAGAAAGAATTACGGCAGAAACCTAAATGGTCGCATAAGTAAGCTACATTTCATAAAAACCGTCTATCGGGATTTGAACACGGATCGCAAGATTCAAAGTTTTAAGTGCCAACCACTACACCAAGAAACATTCATATAAGAAAGAATTTTAACAGTATATGATAACTTAAAGACCGAACTCTAACCATCAGTATTGTCTATCAGTTCGTGGTAACGAACTTTATAGCAATTTCAAACAGTTCGTGGTATTACTGTAAAGAACAAACTTCCAGTCCATAGTAACTAATATAAGATTATAATTAATATTAAATATTCATCAATGATGTCATAATCGTAGATTGTAGCCAGGTGGTCTCTTACTATTCCAATTAAGAAAAAGCCATAGGCTTTTTCCTGTTTGTAGTACAGTAATTTATAATAAAGAACAACCTCTTGCCTATATTAATTTAAATTAAACTTATTATATTAAGCTTGAAGGTAGCTAAACTGAGCCTCTTTTTTGAACTTTTAATTTAAGAGATACTACTTTAAATTCAATATATTAAAAATTTTCTCAGACGGAGAATCAATTCCAGGTCTTCCACATAACAGGCAGGGATAGTTACCACTGTAATCTCAGAGACTTATAATATATGAGTTACATAAAAGTCATGATATTAAATTTTTTAATACATCTTTTTACATGTTAATTTGTACATCCGGGTTGCAGCGGTAGCTAGCTACCTAGTAAGAGACGACAACGCCACATAGTAAAACTAATCCGGGTTGCAGCAGTAGTGAGCAGCCTAGTAAGAGACAATCATGTCCAATATTATGAAATATAAAAACCCATAACTCCTAAAAAAAGAGTCAGATCAGAACAAAAAGTACACCATTAGAACTGCCTTGTCCGAAACTCCTGTATAGGAAACTTTCTGTTCCTTAACTTAAAAAGCAAGGGAAATATTCTGGTATGAAAATCAAGAAAAGTGGCAGCTACTACAGCATTCTTCCTAAAAGCCATCTTTTTTTTTCTTTTCCAAAGACAGCTTGGCACTGGAACATCGTAGGGAGTTTTTCAATGGTTCATTTTAAAGGAAATTAATGGGGTTAAAAACTTTTTGTAACTAAAACAAATTATTTTTAAAATAGAATAAATTTCACAACTAAAAACTGAATTTTTGATGTCTCTTCATACTGCAGTCTTTTCAAAGATATTTGATTTTTGAAGCAATCAAACAGTTCATGGTAAAGTTACATAAAGGATCGATGCTTTAAATAGGATGTATTGATAGCTGAATATCAAACAAAAGAAATCAATCCCGGGTGGGCTTGAACCACCAAGTTTTCGATTAACGACCGATCCTGCTAGCCATTTGCACCACGACGTCATAAATTAAAATTATAAATTCATCATAAATGGTATTTGTCAATTAGGTTTTTTATATAATCATCCGTTATTATGTAAAATGCAGTAATTTTTGGGGGTTTTAACAAATACGGGTTGCAGCGGTAGCTAGCAACCTAGTAAGAGACGATCAGGTCCAATGTTAAGAAATATAACAGCCCATAACGCCTAAAAATAGAGCCAGATCAAAACAATAATCCGGGTTGCAGCGGTAGCTAGCAACCTGGCAAGAGACGATCACGTCCAATGTTAAGAAATATAAAAACCCATAGTTCCTAACAAAGGAGTCAGATCAAAACAAAAAGTACACCATTAGAATCGCCTTGTCCGAAACCCCTGTATAGGAAACTTTCAGTCCCTTGGATTGAACAGCAAGGGAAATATATTGGCTTGAAAATCAAGAAAAGTGGCTGCTACTACAACATTCTGCCTAAACCGGATATATTTGTTTTCTCTTTTCCTTTGTATCCAGAGATAGCTTGGCACTGGAACATCGTAGAGAGCTGTTCAATAGCTCATTTTAAAGGAAATTAATTGGGTTAAAAATCTATAGTAACTAAAATAAATTATTTCTAAAAGAGAATAAATTTTTCCACCAAAAACTGCATTTTTGATGTCTTTTCACACTACAGTCTTTCAAACATAATCGTATACCAGCGGTAAGATTTGAACCCACGCCTCCGAAGAGACTGGTGGCTAACACCAGTGCCTTGGACCACTCGGCCAGGCTGCCTTTCATTATAATATATATGTGAATTTGGGTTGCAGCAGTAGCTAGCAACCTAGTAAGAGACGATCAGTCCAATGCTAAGAAATATAAAAACCCAAAACTCCTAAAAATAGAGTCAGATCAAAACAAAAGTACATCATTAGAACTACCTTGTCTGAAACCCTACTAGATAAATAATGAATGTCATCATAGTTTTATATTAGAGCTATGACGTGAATAGAAAAACACGAAATTATATTGTGGTTTCTGAAGACGTCATGAAATAATATCATTGCGCCATGACGTCAATAAAATCATTACGCCGTGACGTCATAATTACAATAAAGAACGACCTCTTGCCTACACTAATTACAGTAGAGAACGACATGACCATGCTAACTGAAATAATCTATTTTACATTAAAAGACGATCATTAGAATAATAAACCATTGCACACATTCGACTTAGTTAGCTACTTGATTATTTGAGATTCGTCTCTTACTATTTCAAAGAAAAAAAGCCGTAGGCTTTTTCCTGTTTGTAATCAGGTGTATTTTGTTAATTATAGTAAATCCTATAAAGGTTTTTTGGACTAGGGTTTTCTAATAGTGGTTATAGTAAAGAACGACCCTAGCCCATGTTAATTGATTCGGGTTGCTGTTACATTAAATAACGATCATTGAATTAGCAAACCATTGCATACATTGGACTTAGTTAGCTACTTGATTGTTTGAGGTTTGTCTCTTACTATTTCAAAGAAGAAAAAGCCGTAGGCTTTTTCCTGTTTGTAATCAGGTTCGATAATAATAAATATGATTACATAAAGGATCGATCTAGTCCGGGTTGCAGCGGTAGCTAGCAATTACTATATAAAAGGCGACAAAGGTGTAAATGGTCTCATTTAATGTTACATAATGGTTTTATATTAAAGAACGAACTTTAGCCCATAGTGATCCGGGTTTATCTGGGTAAACCTAATAAGAGACGATCACGTCTAATGTTAAGAAATATAAGAACTCATAACTCCTAAAAAAAGTCAGATCAAAACAAAAAGTGGACCATTAGAACCACTTTGTCCAAAATTCCTATATATGAAACTTTCTGTCCCTTGGTGTGAACAGCAAGGGAAATATATTGACTTAAAAGTAAAGAATAGTTGCAGCTACTACAGCATTCTGCCTAAACCGCATCTTTTCTTTCTTTTTTCTTTTTTTCTTCCACAGATACCTTGGCACTGGATCATCATAGAGAGTTGTTCAATGGCTCATTTTAAAAGAAATTAATGGGGTTGAAAACCTTTTGTAATTAAAATAAACAATTTTCAAAATAGAATTAATTTTTCTATAAATTACATTAAAGAACGACCTGTAGTCCATAGTAACTTAAGTATTATAAGGAATCAATATATAGATGATGAATTATCCTTATCCGGATTGCAGCGGTAGCTAGCAACTTAGTAAGAGACGATCAAGTCCAATGCTAAGAAATATAAAAACCCATAACTTCTAAAAAAAAAGAGTCAGATCAAAACAAAAAGTACACTATTAGAACCACCTTGTCCAAAACCCATATATATGCAACTTTCTGTTCCTTGGCTTGAACAGCAAGGGAAATATTTTGGCTTGAAAATCAAGAAAATTGACAGCTACTACAGCATTCAGTCTAAACAGCATATTTTTTTTCCAAAACAGATAGATTGGCAATGGAAAATCGTAGACAGTTATTCAATGGCTCATTTTAAAGGAAATTAATGGGGTTAAAAACCTTTTGTATTTAAATCAAATTATTTTTAAAACAGAATAAATTTTTCCACTAAAAACTGCATTTTGATGTCTTTTCATACTGCAGTCTTTTCAAAGATATTTGATTTTTGAAGCAATCAAACAGTTCGCGGTAAATTTATATGAAAAATTTATATTCCATAGATAGCTCGGCACCAGAACATCGTAGAGAGTTGTTCAATGGCCCATTTTAAAGGAAATAAATGGGGTTAAAAACCTTTTGTAATTTTACATTAAAAGACGATCATTGGAATAAAAAATTATTGCGTACATTGGACTTAGTTAGCTACTTGATCGTTCGAGGTTCGTCTTTTACTATTTCAAATAAGAAAAAGCCGTAGGATTTTTCCTGTTTGTAATCAGGTTTACATTCTATATTGTTATCCGCGTTGCAGCGGTAGCTAGCAACCTATTTCCGGGTTTCAGCGGTAGCTAGCAACCTAGTAAGAGACGATCACGCCCCATAGTAAAAACTAATGTAACCCATAACTCATGAAAAAATATTCAGATCAAAACAAAAAGTACACTATTGGAACCGCCTTGTCCAAAACTTTTATATAGCAAACTGACTTTCCCCTGGCTACAATAACAAAGAAAATATATTGGTTTGAAAATCAAGAAAATTTTCTTTGGCCACGATTTTCTCCACATACGGTATCTTTTTTTTCCGCTTGATTTTACTCCTCAGCTAGCTGGACACTAGAGAATCATAGAGAACTGTGTAATGGCTCAGTTTAAAGGAAATTGCTACATCTAGTCACTTTTGTAATTAAAAATAAAATAGTTATTAAAGTATCATATTAGAGAGCGAACTTTCGTCCATAGTAAATGATGAATTTTCTAATGAATATCCTGGTTGTAGCTGTTGCTAGTTTATGGTAAAGAGACGATCCTGGTAAGAGACGATCATGTCCAATGTTAAGAAATATAAAAACCCATAGTTCCTAACAAAGGAGTCAGATCAAAACAAAAAGTACACCATTAGAACCGCCTTGTCCGAAACCCCTGTATAGTAGACTTTCTGTTATTTGGCTTGAACAGCAAGGGAAATATATTGGCTTTAAAATCAAGAAAACTGGCGGCTACTACAACATTCTGCCTAAACGGCATATTTTTTTCTTTCTTTTTTTTTTATTTTCCACAGATAGCTTGGCACTGGAACATCGTAGAGAGTTGTTCAATGGCTCTTTTTAAAGGAAATTAATTGGGTTAAAAATCTTTGGTAACTAGAATAAATTATCTCTAAAAGAGAATAAATTTTTGCACTAAAAACTGCATTTTGATGTCTTTTCATACTGCAGTCTTTTCAAAGATATTTGATTTGCACATAGAGGTGATTTGCACTGTGTGTTACATAAAGGATCGAAATAGTTCATTATAAATGGGAAGCATGTAAGTTTCATCGGATTGCATTAAAAGAAGATCATTGGAATAAAAAACCATAATATACATTAAACTTAGTTAGCTACTTGATTTTTTGAAGTTCGTCTCTTACTATTTCAAAGAAATAGTAAGTTTCTTACTATTCTTACTGTTTGTATTCAGGTTTATTTTGTTAAATATAGTAAATCCTATATAGGGGTTTCGGACAAGGCATGATAGTAAAGAACGAACTCTAATGCATAGTTGTAGTAGTTGCTGCAACCTAGTAAAAAGAAAAATAAAGCCCATAGTAACTGAAAGCATGGTTGCAGCTGTAGCTTATACTTGTCAGGGTTGAATAAAGTGGAAAATCTATTTTCTTGAAAAACAAGAATTTACATAAAGGATCGATATCGTATAGTAAGGAACGACTTCTTGCCCTTACTAACCTATGTCTTTTCAAATTAACTAATCAATTTCTTCAGATTATTTTTCAAACAGTTTGTGGTAACAAACTGTATAGTAAGAGCGACTCGTCTCAATAGTAACCGAAACTCTAAAAAACGAAATTTTAATATCAATAGATACATCAAAAGAATTGTATTTTTATGCTGATTTTAATTATTTAAGTTTCATCAAGTTTAATCTTACTCATCAAAAGTTACAAGCCTGGGAAAATATGCCCTATTTTTGAAGAAAGGAGAAAACACCACCCAAAAGTCATAGAATCTTAATAAAATCACACCATCAGTTTCAGCGCATCAGAGAACCTTATTGTAGAGGTTTCAAGCTCCTATCTGTAAAAATGTAGAATTTGGTATTTTTTGCCAGAAGAAAGATCAGGGATGCTTGTTTATCTGCCTTTTTTTCTTTTTTTTTACCAGGGGTGATTGTATCAACCCAATGGTCCTAGAATGTCGCGAGAGGGCTCATTCAAACGGATATTAAGTTCTAGTTGCTTTTTTAATCAAAAAACAAAACAAAATTTAAAAGTAGAATCACTTTTTACAAAAATCTGCATTTTGATGTCTTTTCATACTAGCAGTCTTTATGGGCGTAGGCAGCATATTGTCTAGGGGGGGGGGCAGATATTGTCTAGGGGGGGCAGTCGATAGTGTGATAGAGTTTTATCAACTGCTTTTTCCAAACCATCTGCTTTTTCAGCCATATCTAATGTAAATTTGAAGGTCTAGGGGGGGCAGCTGCCCCCCTCCCTACGCCCACGGCGGTCTTTTCAAAGATATTTAGTTCGTGGTAACGAACTGTATAGTAAGAGCGACTCCTCTCAATAGTAACCAAAACTTTAAAAAACGGAATTTTGATACCAATAGACACATCAATTTACAATAAAAGACAATCATTAGGATACCAAACCATTGCATATATTGGACTTAGTTAGCTGCCTGATTCTTTGAGGTTTGTCTCATACTAATCCAAATAAGAAAAAGCTGTAGGATTTTTCCTGTTTGTAATCAGGGTTTGTGGTAAAGAACTGTATAGTAAGAGTGGCTCGTCTAAATAGTAACCGAAACTCCAAAAAACGGAATTTTTACATTTTTATGATGATTTTACATAAAGTACCGATATAGTTCATTATAAATGGTATTTGTCAATTAGGTTTTCTTATATAATTTTCCATTATTATGTAAAATGCAGTAATTTTTGGGGGGTTTTTAGATAACAAAGAGACAAAACCGAAGTTCTGCTTCTGCAACACTTTAATGTCAATAAAGCCAACCAAAGGGTGTTGCAGTGCTTTATGTTGCTCTAACAGTATAAATCTAGTTCTTTATTACTCTCTTTGTTTTTAATATAGCTTCCAGTACCCTTTAATCAACTTCACCTTTTCTTCAAATTTATTGCTTTTTATAAAGGTTTTGACAGAAATGACACATTTTTAGCTTGTTGCCCACTTGACAGAGGGATGATATTATTTAAATCAAGCAATACTTTGTGTTAGTTTATCTATGCTCAATAAATCAAACAGTTTATGGTAGAACTGTAAGTAAGGAGCAATGCAGATCAATAGTGACCAAAACTCTAAGAAACAGAGTCTTGGTAACAATGGATACATCAAAAGAATGAATTTTGATGCTTATTCAAATAGTATAAGATTCATCAAGGTTAATGTAACCCATGAAAAGTTACAAGCCTGAAACACTTTGCCCTACTATTAAAAAAGGGGGAAACGCCCCCAAAACACTTAGTGATCTTAATGAAAATCACACCATAAAATTTGGCGTATCAGAGAACCTTACTGTACAGGTTTCAAGCTCCTATATGCAAAAGTGTGGAATTTTTTTTTTTTTTTTTTTTTGCCAGAAGCAGGATCACAGATGCATGTTCATTTTTTTTTTTGTTTGTTTTTCCCAGGGGTGATTGTATCAAACTAATTATCCTAGAATATCTGGAGAGGGCTCATTTGATCAGAAATAAAAAGTTCTGCCCTTTTTAAGTGACCAAACATATTGGAGGGCAGCTAGCCCCCCTCCCACTGCTTTTTTCCAAAGTTGTCTGGTCAAAATTTTGAGATAGCTATTTTGTTCAGCATAATCAAAAAATCCAATAAATATGTCTTTGAGGATGACTTGACCGTCCACATCCCCAGGGAAAGGGGGACAAACTATGAACTTTGCCCATTGTCTACATATAGTATTGGCTATTGGGAAATATACAGATACTTTTTTTTGGGGGGGGGGGCACGTGGGAGGATCTTTCCATGGAGGATTTTTTTTTTGGGGGTGGGGAGGAGCTGGATTTCCCAGAACTATTTGAAAATATTTAAATATTTAATAAGTTTTTTTGAAATTATTTAAAAAGTTTTTCACCTAAGTCAGGAGCAACATTGAAACTTACAGAAATCATTACGAATATGAGAAGGGTTGCTCCTCCTCATATTTCAACCTTTTGTCCCAATTCTTTAAGAGCAACTCCTGAAACACAAGGGCTGTTTAATTAGAATCAGAAGCTTTTATAAAGTACTAAAAACTTTGGTGTAAAGAGTGGTAGTCGTAATGATTTCTGCTCGTTTCAAGTTTTAATGCTGCTCCTTACTTTCAGGTGAAAAAACTTGTTTTTTATTTATTTAATCAAGGGCCAATCCCATTGAGCTAGGTCTTACCAGGTTAGATTGCAATATGTAATTATGTGCCTTTTAAATGATTGTTTTTGGGGATACAGTCTAAAACTACAACTCAGAGCAATAATAAGAGCAAGTAAAGGTAGGACAGACACAGTTGGGAAATTATGGCCAAGAAAACTACTCTTCATGCTGTAGACCCTCCTCATAGAAGGATCCATTGATTTTATACTGAAGGGTTGGAGTACAACCCTGCAACCCTAAAAGTGTAAATAAATGACTAGAAATTAACAAGTCACACTGATCAAGCTCCCATTGTTTTTAACACTTCTCACTTTCTATGAATAACTTCTGCATTTAAGAGCAAAAGGCGCCACCAAAATGGACATCCTTAGAAGGCAAGAGCTTCTGTTTTGAGGTCCTTAGACATGTTTACTGTGGTTTCCCAATTTTCATCAAGCTTCCACCCCCTTTGTTGGTGGTAACTTTCCTCTATTGTCTAAAACCATGCAAATTTCCGTTTCTAATATCTCATTAAATATTTTACTCAAGCTACAAAATTGCTATATACACCTATTTGGAACCAGCTGAAAAACACTGTTTGATGTGTATAAATCTTTTAAGTCTGAATTTGCCAAGGAAACTTCATCAAAAGGGATCTTCTGTTCTTGTATTGCAGTTTCTATCTCTTGGCAGGAACAAACAAGCCTTTTTGAAGGTCATAATTAGTAGTTTGAATTTCCTGGGCCTATTAGATTGCCTCTTCTCTTTTTGGTATTTGGCCAGCTTGAAATAGTTTGAAGTTGACTCAGATAGTATAAAATTGAACCTTTGACAGGAGCTCAGAAATTTTACTGATGTGATATATGACTGTCAATGTATTTGAAGCCATGAAATTCCAAATTCCTCATCATAATAATTATGCTGAAGAATATGTGATCCCTTGTGGGGTCATACCAGGTGTTTTCTTTGCTCTCTGAATCATGTTGTAATTCATTGCAAATTTAATTTGCTCAAAAAGTGCAACTGGAAAGGAAACTGCTAAGTGATCCACTCTGGGTGTAAGCTAGAATGTAGCCTACTTTGAACTTCATGGGCCATTGCTTTTTCCAAACTTTGAACCAATATTCCACTTCATGGCTGTCAACCTATGCTTGCTGATAGATTGTAAATGTAAGATATCTTCTACTTCAGTTACCTCATTGGTGTTGTTGCCAATGCTGTCAAGTTTTGAAAATTATTCTAGAGCTATCACTGAGTTGGGTCAATGAAGAAGTAAGAGATTCACTTGCATCTTCAGAATTAGTCTCCAAAACAGCATTTTGAAGCTATCAGACTACATCACTGTTGTCACTATCAAACAGCATATCCATTGCAATTTGGGTGGTTATTGCAAAAAAAGTACTTAGTCTCTGAAAAACACAAAAATTTACAATCATGGGCAGTGCAATAGCACTACCTAAATAGAGTGAGGTGGGCACAATATATATATATATATATATATATATATATATATATATATATATATATATATATATATATATATATATATATATATATATATATATATATATATATATATATATATATATATATATATATATATATATATATATATATATATATATATATATATATATATATATATATATATATATATATATATATATATTTATATATATATATATTTTTTTTTAGGCCAGGGCACTTCATATAGGAGTTGTTGTAGAAAGTTCAAAGGGGCTCATCCGATTGGGTATTGAAAGGGCTACTGCCATTTTTAATAGTCGGAAGTGAATAGAGGGCAACCAGCCCCCTCCCCATGCCCATCATTTCCCCAAACATCCAATTTTTTTTTTATATATAGAGAAGGGCACTTTGTATAGATGAAGTTGTCAATGAAACTTTGAAAGCAGCTCATCCGATTGGATATTGAAAGGGCTGGTGTCCTTTTTTATATTTTAAACATTTTAAATATTTTCATTTTTCCACTTTAGTAAATAAAAAAAAAAGATAAAATTCTAGTTTAGCTACTTTTCACTATCTTGGAAAGGAGTAAGGCTAGAAAAATGAAACTTTCTGCAATGAATCCAGAGCCAAAAATATACTCTGGGAAGGTATTACCAAGCTTCTATGTTAACCCTTTTCTGATTTCTAAGTCTTGTCTACTTGACAGGTACTGATATCTATTGAAATTTTGACAGATCAAAATTTTACCGTAACTTTAAGTTATCAGTTTCTTTTTCTCTGACTTTAGTCTTGAAAAGTAAGTCCATCTTATTTGAGTAGAATTTTAAGCTATATCAATTTTTTTTTTTAAATTTAGGAAATGTATTTGTATATCTTTAAAACCTTATAAATTGGGATTAAGCAAAGTTGTGAAGCTGAAAACAGTTTCGTTGTACTTCATTTAAACAGAAGATCTATTTTGCAATGTTTCACTTTTATAACACCTAGATTGTTAAAGGTCATCAAAGGTAAGGACCCACTAGAAGGAGAAGGAATGGAGGTAGGTACTTCAAAATGCCTTCCGGGACATACTTTAGCCTGTAGACCCATCCCTGAAAGTTTAATTTTCCTGACCCGACCCCTTTCTAAAATAGTGAAAAGTAGCTAAACTAGAATTTTACCGAAAAAATGTATTAAAACCTTAAGGAATAAATATCAGAATGTGTATATTAAACTGACAGTCCACAATCATTTGTTTTTTGTTTTTTTCCAGTAAAGTGTAAATTATGTTCAGGTTTAAAAAAAGCTTTTTTTTGTAAGAAAAGTGCAGCGTTTTCCCAAATATTATGATGCTTTGTATTTTTCTTTTTTTAATTCTTAGTCTTCTAATGGACAGAGGGGGGTTAATTCTTGATCTGTAGTCCATGCTGACACTCATGTTTAGGCATGAAATGGAAGAAATCATATCAGTTTTTTGGCAAATTCTTGATTGTATTGTCATTTTCTAGAGATCTGCCCCCCCTCTCCTGCTTGGAAACTTGTACCATGATTAGCAATAGTTGGAAAGGAATATATATTTATGGACTTACCTGATATTTGCTGTAATTTAGATATATGAAAATGAATAAAAGAGGACACAAAATATTGTTATTACTTCCTCTACCTCTTACAAAGAAAATGAATTACTCCTTAAGGCCCTTAGTCTAAGCTTTTTCTAGGAATATGAATCAAATGGAGACACTAGGCTACTAAGATTGTAGACACAATTGGTAAATAGTTTAAAAGTGCCTAGCTATTGGCATGTGGGTCTTATAACTGCACAGGAGGGTTGGATAAAAACATTCTAGTGTCACCAACAACACTGAGAAGCTTTGGGGCAAGTTTTTTCCTTATTTACTTGAAACTAGTATGCAATAAGTTGTAACCACAGTTTTTTCTGATTACTGTATGATTCTTATTTGCTTATTCTGGGCAAGAACTAGACAATGAACTGTCCTGCCTGGTACCAACTGATGTTAGAAGTACTTTATAATTTATTTTTTTTTATTTTGTCTTGTACTGGGAAGAGGGGGTAAATGCTCAATCTGTCCCCTTTGACGGCACCCATGTTTTAGGATAAAAAGGAAGAAATATCATGTACAAAAGTATTCCATTTCCCCAAATTTAAAGACGAATTTTACTTTTTATTTTTTGTATATGATTGGTCTTCTTGATGGAAAGAGGGAGTAAATGCTTGATATGTTTCCCTGTTTGAAGGAATTAATAATGGAAAAAGATGTCAGTTCTTCTGTAAATTTTTTTATTGTGTTGTCAGTTTCCACAGATCTAGCTATTAGACAGTCATTTATGGCTCAAGCATGTATTTACACAAAAAGCATGCACAATCATCCCCAAATGCTGTTATGCTTGTCCTTTTGTTTGTATCCTTGTTCAAGTATCAAGTATTTTGTTGTTTTTGTAAATTTTTACTGTGTTTTTATTTTCTAGAGATCTGGCTATTATCTATGGCTCAAGAAAATCTTTCATCAGGCCAAGAAGAGAGCAGAACCATGCAAGGCCACAGTGGAGATCAAAGCCAGTCAGGGACTTCAGGTCCAAGATATCCTAAAAATGGATATTATTCAAAGAATTACAGAGGCCATGGCTATTCAGAAAGAGTAGATGTATACAGAAACAATTCTGTCAGATATAATTCTGAAGATACTGCCACAGTCAATAGGTATTCAGAAGGCGCTTCAAACAGTAGATTTCCAGATGGAGAAAACTATGATGAGAATGGTGATGTTGAGGTTCCTAGTAAAGATCGCAGCCAGTCAGATATTTCAAGCTCAAGAAATACTAAAAAAAACTATCATAAAGAAAGCAATAGACATTACACTCAATTTGGCAAACAGTTTGATAAAAGAGATGGACATAACTATGGCTGCTATTATGAGGAAACAAGAAAGCATTATACAGACAGGAATCAGCAATTTAAAAAGTACAATTCATCAGGAAAAAACTTTAATGACAGAAGAGATTTTAGTCAGAGTTTGGCCAGTGATAATTATAAAGTAAGCTTTCCTGGTGCCGACAATAGAGAGGAAGGACAGGCTGTGTATCCCAAGAGTGGTGTTTCAAGGGTAGCTTTTGTAAATAAACAAGAGAAAACTTTGGCATATGGAAATCAAGGTATTAGCAGAAATACACTACATGAAAAATCTACACACTCCTCTTATAAAGGCAAAAAGGAGTATAACGTTCACGATTTTAACTCTAGATCCAGTGATTATTCTGAAGAACAAAATAGAGAGACTGTTACTTTAGACCCCTGTGAAGATTCAGCTACAGGTTTCTCTAGAGAAAAGAAAGAATGTAATAGACATAACTTGGAGTATAGGACTACCTATTACCCTAAAGAACAAAATAAAGAGTCAGCTTCTGAAAAAACACACGCGTAATCTCGTGATTATTATAGTGGAAAAAAGTAATACACTCGACCCTATTTTGGGTCTAGGACCACTAATTATCATGAACAGCCAAATACAGAGACATTTAAACTAGAATCATATGACAGTGCATCTAGAGGCACTAACAGAGGTAAAAGAGGATATAACAAACGCAACTTTGACTCTAGGACTAGTGATTATTCAGGGTCAGACACAGTGGTAGTTAGATTAGAAGATGAAACTATTGAACAAGAATCATCTACCAGGGCTGTTGCTTATGCAAGCAAGCCCTTGAAGGTTTCAAAAAGAGGAGAAAATAGAGGCCGAAAGAAAAGAGGGGGCTATTCAACATCTAAAAGAGATTCCAAGGATTATTCACAAGCAAATTATGGTTATGATTATGGAAACAATGAGCATAACTATGTTGGTTCAAAGAAATTTAAGGAGAATGCTTACTTCGGTAAAAAGAAAGCTGATAAACTATTTAGAGAAAGCTCTAATGACTTTGATCAAAGAGAAAAACTGATTGATTTACTCTCAAATGCAAAATATGAGTGCATGGTATGTTGTGATAATGTTAAACAAAGTCAAGGCATTTGGTCTTGTCCATCCTGTTTCAATGTATATCATATTGGCTGCATCAAGAAATGGGCTAGTACTGCAGTTATGCAAGGAGGTAAGCAGTTTGTTTATTTAAAGTTCTGTGTTTTATTCTGTCAATGGGAGGGGTTGTTGGGGCCTGACGATTCCTTTCAGCCTCCCCCCTTTCTTTTTTGCACTAAGTATTTAAAAAATGTTGCAAATATATTTTGCATTTTTTATAAAAGAAATTCTAAAATATTGGGCATTTCTTGTGTTAAAATGCGAATTTGCTTATGCAAATATGTAATTGCGGTAACTGGCTTGGGAATTT
>NC_142813.1:30719369-30736659 GCF_049724085.1 Artemia sp. Qi Xiang Cuo
TTCGCCAAACTGTTGTTTGTGGAATGTGGGTTTCCACACTTGCTCTTCTAACACTCTTCCGAGGACTACGCAGGAAGGCTTCACGAACCTGCTCCACTGTCTCTGCTGATGTTGATGGCCGTCCTGGCGATTTAGGTATGCATAAGCAGCCGTTTTCTTGAAATTTTTGGTGCCAAGTCCTAATTTTTTTTTTAGTTTGTGTCTTCTTTGCAAATTTTGTGAATAAGGCACGCTGCACTGTCTTAGGTGACTTAGTCCGAGCGTACTCTAAGACGCAAAACGCCTTTTCTTTTTGAATTGAACGGCATATCTTAATCTGAAAAGATAGAAATGCCAAACATTACACACAAAAACTTGAAACGTTTCTACACAAGCTGTGAGAATTTGAGGTCATTCCAACATAGATTGCCAAAGTTATTGGGCTACAAAATGGGGTCAACCATTTTGGAATACCCTGTATATATATATATATATATATATATATATATATATATATATATATATATATATATATATATATATATATATATATATATATATATATATATATATATATATATATATATATATATATATATATATATATATATATATATATATATATATATATATATTATATATATATATATATATATATATATATATATATATATATATATATATATATATATTAAAATACCATAAAAATAATGCAATTTTTTTCTTTTTAGAAGAAGGATGGCGTTGTCCTGCATGTCAGACAGTGAGGAACAAAATCCCTTCAGGCTATTATTGTTTTTGCAGCAAAGTAAGAGAGCCACAGTGGAATTATCATGACACTCCACATTCTTGTGGCAACTTATGTTCACGTCCTCTTGGAAAAAGTGATGGCTTATGTATTCACAAATGCAATATCCTTTGCCACCCTGGGCCATGTCCCCCTTGCACTGCTCAAGTTCAAAGAACCTGTCCATGTGGCAAGACAACAAAAATCGTTAAATGTAATGATGAGACAGAATCTACGTTTTGTACAAGAAAGTGCTCAAAGATATTGAACTGTCTTAAACATGAATATTCTGCCTTTTGCCACCCAGATTTGTGTCAGCCATGTGAAGTTACTTACGAGTTGCTGTGCTATTGTGGCAATGAAACGAAAGTTGTTCCTTGTACAGAAGAAGTTGAAGCAAGCCATAAATTTGAATGTGGGAATGTATGTAACAAAGTCCTTTCTTGCGGCAAACATAAATGTAAGCAGAGTTGTCACCCTGGTGGCTGCCTGGGTTGCCCGTTTTTGCCTGAAGTTGTGACACATTGTCCATGTGGTCAAACCGACCTTGATAAGCTTTATGATCAAGATATAAGCGAACCCAGAAGTGAGTGTAGTGATCCAATTCCTACATGCGGAAAGTTATGCAAGAAAGGGCTTGGCTGTGGTCCATCTGAGAATCCACATTTATGTGAAGTCAAATGTCATTCTGGTCCTTGTCCAAAATGCTTAAAGGTTACAGAAGTTAGATGTAGATGTAAAAGAAATGATGTTGAAGTGCCATGTGAAGAATACAAACTAGGACGTGAAGTTTTGTGTGAGCGAAAATGTTATAAGGTAAGAAATAAACATGTTATCAGCCTTTATAATATTTAAAATGTAAAACAAACACAAAATCCATAAACACTAAGTTCTCTTTTCCCTGCTTTAGCTAAAATTAGCACAATTTTCAATATATTTTTGGATTTTAATTTAACCTCATTGATTAAATTAATATATAATTTTTTTTAATCTTGAAGGTAATGTTACACTAGCTTTTCAAGGTTCTGCTTTGATCTTACAATCAACCATTGCTTTCTCCTATTCTTCTCATGGATTGGTTTGCTTCTCCTTGTTATTCCTTGTTTTCATTTCTTTTTCTATTTATTACAAATTCACTCGCATTATGATTTTTTATAATTACGTCTGTTTAACTTATTGATTTTCCAGAGAGACATAGTCCAGCAATAGCGCTGTTGTAAGAATGATTTTACTCCAATATATGGGGAAAATTTATTGCAAGTTGCATCAGAATAACCCCAATTCTTATTTGTGGTAATTTCTCTTTGTTCTAGAGTTTGTTCTTTGCTCCAAATATTCGATTTCATTTCAATTTCTGTATGTTTTAGGTTTTGTTTATTCATTCTTAGTAATTTATGTTATTTTCAAATTTGACTTGATTATTTATTTTAATTTTCTTTCGTTGTAGATTTCATTTGACCATTCATACATGTTCGTTTTAGGTTTGACTGATTATATGACCTTAATTTTTTTTACGCTTCACACTTGTTCTTTACTGATCTTTGAAACACTCTATAGAAAATGTTTTTCTAAAGCTAGTTTTTATGTTTCAATGAACATCTTGTTGCCCTACTGATGATACTCATTTGTAAGTACCCAATTTTTAAAGGAGACTTTCCTTTTACGGATGTGTGCTCTCACATGAGATGAGATGTCACCATCTAGGTGGATTTACCTTTTCTTGCAAAATACTCTCCATGAAATTGACTGTTTTCTATGCAAAACGTAGTATATGGTAGTATACTGTAGGCTTTGACTTCAAATTTTATTTTTTAGAAACGTCATTGTGGGCGACACAAATGCATCCAAACTTGCTGTGTTGATACTGACCACATTTGCACCATCATATGTGGACGGCTGCTATCTTGTGGAAACCATGTGTGCCAAGAATTATGTCATAATGGACCATGTAAAAGGTGCCTCATCGCAAGTAAGTCTATGTTAATTTTTATTATTATTTTTTTAATCTCGCCATGAGTTTTGACAGAAACGTCCACTTTTCTGGAAGGGGGAGGATTTGATCTCATGCGTCTTTCCTTAAAATATAAAGATTTTGACTTTTTTCCCTGAAATTCTAATATTTTCTATATAATTAATTAGTTTTGGTTTGTTTTTTTTTCGGAGTATAGACTTCCTCCCTTTGGTACTAATTCCTGCACATGTAGGTGGGATTAGACCGCATAACTAAACTTCCAATTGTGAAACCAACAATGAAAACTACTTCTCTAAATTGGTTAAGTGGAAACTTACACAACCATATACGTCTTGAAAAAATAGGAAAGACCAGGAATTTAATAATGTAGATCTTCAATTTTCAACCTTTTTTTTTTTTTTTTTTTTTTTTTTTTTTTTATTATTATTATTATTATTATTATTATTGTTATTATACAAGCGCCCACAAATTTCAAAAATAAAGAACATGTGTTAAAACTCAGAAGAAAATGAGCAAAAATGTATTGTCATAGAACCCTAGAACGTGTAACTTTCCCTACCAGTGCAGCAGAAGAAAAACAGAGCTATTAATTGGCAATAAACAGGGTAAAAATCCAGCGACTTGGATGAGTAAAATATAGGCTATTAGCAAATAGGAATTGGAAAGAGGTGTATGTATCACGGAATAGCTAAACGTCTAAGCTTGACTAATTCTAATTCGTTTATTATTAAAATTTTTCAGTTCTTCAAATTATTTGCTGTTCACTTACCAATAAGGGACTGATTTTACTGGAAAGATTGATTGTCATATTTTGCCATATTTATCCCTTCCAAAAATATTTAATCCGGAAGCATCACTTTTATTGCTTAACTTGTATCAAATTGAGTACAAATATTAAATTTATTGTTTCATTTCAGAAACCAAAGAAACCAATGTGTAATGCTGCTTAATGGAAGCTCAAGACAGGTCTTTAAATAATTTATTTGCACGTTCCGGCACCATCTTTCAGTTTTTAACTGTGAACAAAATATCGAATTTGTCAAATTAGTTTCCTCGTATTGTTTTTTCACGGTTCAGTTTGGAAACGCTGGTGAATTTTTTATTTTTTTTGCACACAAACTTCCTGTTTTATAATATAGCTTTACTTTTAGTAGATGCTTCAAATTTTCACTTGTTTTACTTACAGGCTGAAACTGTTTGCTTTTAGAAATTTGTTAATACAAGATCATTCAGAAATTTATTTTACTTGGTTTTCCATCCATGGAAACAACTTGTATGTACCAACAACTTCACTCTTTTTTTTTAACCCCAGGAAACAATTTGTTTGATAACAAACGTATTTTCAATCAATCAGAAAAAATAATTTATTTCACTAGGATGAATGTAAAATCTTAATAGCTTGATGTTTTTTTTTTGTGGTCTGGCACAGGCGAAACGCATAACTGAATATGCGCTGTTAGAAAAAAAAAGAAAGAATCATAAGCAGAGTCAGAACATTTTATAGATACAATATGTCATAGTAACGAATACTACTACCAGAGCACCAAGTCGCCTGAGCCCAACACAGCTACGTACGCTCCTCTTCCATCCTAATCTATTGAAAGCCTCCCTCTTTACTCCCTCCTATTTAGTTCCCAGTTCCCTTAAATATTTCTTCACGACATCCTCCCACCCCAACCACGGAAGACCTGCTTTCTGTTTATCCCTAGACGGTTGGCCAAAAAGGACAGTCTTTGGCAATCTTTCATCCTTCATCTGCAGAGCGTGCCCTATTCATCTCAATCTGTCTCTCATTATGGCCCTAGAAACGGGATTGAACCACACTTTTCGTGCAGACTACTGTTAGAAATACGGTAAGTCAGCCGGGGTACCCAAAACAATCTATATGCAATTTCTCTGGAAAACTTCTAGCAAATCATCCCTCCGTTTTTTGGAGCACCCATGCTTCAGAATCATATTTGACCACTGTAGCTTCTTATATTCTAGTCTTGGTTCGCAGACTTATCTTCCAATTCTTCCAACCTTTTTCAACTGTAGAAAAAGACCCTGAGCCTTGGCTATTCTTCTATAATACTTTTTAACATGAGACATGCTATAGACAAAGTTTTGAGAGAAGAACAGTGCGGTTTTAGGAAGGGTAAAGGATATGTCGACCAAGTTTTCATTCTTAGGTTAATAACTGAGAAGTACCTGAGTCATCGAACACCTTTAGCCCTCAGAACTTCCTGGGAGGGCGTAAAGAGGGAAGCTTTGAATAGATTGGGATGAAGAAGGAGCGTGTGTAGCTGTGTTGGCCTCAGGCGGCTTGGTGCTACGGTGAGGTGTTAGTAGTAGTAATCATCTCTTAGGCCCTTTGTTTTACAGTTGCCATATACATTTTAAAACCAAAAATAGCAGAAAGTCCCAAAGAACCCAGCGTAATAAAAATGCATTAATTAACGTTGTTTTATGTACTTTTTTTTTTTAATCCGACTATCCAGAATTGACAAACTTTTCCGAACATTTTTTTTTTCATTTTTGTCAGATAAATATATTTCACTAATACAAGGAATGCTATGAGCAATATTGGAATAAAGCTTATCAGCATTCATATTGTGATTCTTTTAAGGAAATGAAGGATAAGAAACTGCATGTTTTTTTTCCAGAAAAAGTGGATCACTTTGTTTCAAAGTTTGCCTTGTCGTGAACTTGGTCTCCAATTCTGCAGCACGCCTTGGATAATAGTGGCATCAAATGTGTAAGCGGAACCTAATATTTATTTAAAACATTTGCCAAAAGCTTATTGTTGAAAAAATTGACAAAGCATTATAGTTTTCCTCCATTTTGATTATAATCGTCTCTTTTCTTTGCAATTATATCTAGTTTTCTATTGTACAAATTTAGTGCTGAAAGTTGAAGCTTGATTGCATATAAGATTTTATTCTTCAGAGACTATATTTCACCTCCCTATGATTTTGTTTAAGCACGTACAAGGACATTTATTTCGGGAGGGAAGGCAGCATTTTGAAGCCTAACAAAAAACAGAGCTAAACGTGTTTTTTTTTATATAATACAACTTCAATATTTGGGAGGAGGGACAGGGATCGTGAGCCCGAAGACTTGCAATCCCTGTGTATAATCTTATTTTACAAATTACCTGGTTTTTAAGGGCAATAAATTGCTAAATTTTAAAAAAGTAATCAAAACACGAATTATCTAAATTTTAACACTTTTGAAACTCATTCTCGTGATTTTTCACAAAAAAAGAAAGTGTTCGTTTTTAAGTTTTAGTGGTGACACCAATACTGATGTCCCCGAGTCTAAAAGAGCTATTGGAGGCAAGCTAAAATGTCAGAACATGCTAAAAACGAATTACTTTTTATTTCAAGTCTTAACTGTGTTCCTTCATGTTACAGATTAGTTCTTATAATCACGTTTTGTCTTTTAGGCTTTGAAGAGCTTACCTGTCATTGCGGGAGCGCTGTAACTTTTCCTCCTATTCCTTGTGGGGCCAGACCACCAGTTTGTGACAAGCCCTGTTTAAGACAACGTCCATGTCCTCATCCGCCCAATCATAACTGTCATCCAGATGACTCACTTTTCTCAAAATGGTATTTTAGATTTGTAAGGTCAAAAAAAGAGAAAAAGCCAGACCATGGGACCCTGAATCCGTAATTTTGTTCCTAAGATGGGGCCAAAAATGTCAAAATGAGGTCAAAACATTAGAAGCGCAAGCGAAAATTATTTCCTTGAAAAATAATAAGTTTTATTTTCTTTCAGAAGTCAAACCCGGCTTGCAGAGTATCCCATCAACAAGCTCCTCGTCAGGCTCTGAGCCAAGCGATGAGCAGTTCGAAGACATGCTCTTGGAATGCAAAGATTATCAAGAAAATTTTGAAAATATAATTTGTAATACAAAAGATAAAAGGAAATCAAAAGAAAAGCCAGCCTCTAGGGTGGAAAAAAGTGCTTACGATAAGGAATTCCCCGTTTTACTTAAATAGGGTTTCAATTAGAATTTTATGGAAATGACTACAAAAGCTGGATTTTTTAGACAGAGGGAAAAAAATATACGCAATTTTTGCAATTTTTGGGGAAAACATGCTAAAATACCCAATTTTTGGAGGAAACATGCTAACTAAATCAATTTGAGCAAAAAGAAAGAACGGAAATGCGCTAAATGGAAACCATTATACTGAAAGAATATAGTTTTGTTATGATACACATGTGGTTAATAAGACAGAGAAAAAAAAAATGAAAACGAGGGAATGACGTGTGAATGCAAAATCAAATATGATTGCGAAACTTAAACGATTGATTAATCATGACCAATTAGAAAAATTCATTATTTAAAAAAAAGGAACAACGGAGTAAGAGCAATTATAGCAAACGAAATGGCATGCAAAAGAAATGTTTTGAAGACAGAAAAAAATGTTGGAAGCTCATGAGATAAAAGAAAAAATAAATCTAGAAAACAAAAAAATATACAATCGCTTAGTTGGCTCATTTGTACATAGCCTCAATTCCAGAATCTTACAATATTTTTGTTTGTTTTTATTCTAAATGTGTCAGTCTTGTGGATTTTAAGCTTTCAGATTTTATTTTTCAGCGCTGACCGTAAAAATGTTGCGAAATATTAGGTTTTCGCTCTTTCAAGTTACGTTTTTTTCGAGGGAGGGGGGGGGGGGGTAAAAATTTATCTGGTGTTCACAAAATAATATATCCCTAAAGGGTTTTTTCTTATTTTTTTTAACATCTCGTCAGAGTGACTCTCGCGTGTTAAGTAATTCTAAAACTATTCTGGAGTATATTACAATTACGTTCGCGTTACGAAAAATCGCCACTTTTGGCTCTATCCCGTTGCTCTTTATCTAAAAACCCTGAATGTTTTTTCTTCATAATTTAACAAAAACTCAGCGTTTTCTTTGTTAGAGTTTCTCTTTCTTTGTTAAAATAACCATTGTTTTCAGCACAATTTCTTATATTTTACACCAAATTTAGAACGGTTCTGTCATTTGCTTTTTTTTTAAGATAGAAACATAGTTACTCTAATTACAGTATGCCAGTTAATTATCACTTCCGAAAATCCAGCTTTTGAAAATTTCGTGGAGAGATTTTGTGGCCTTAGAAATGATTTTAGTAATTTTGCTTTTTCTTTCACTATTTTTGGGAATTGGTGACTTACTAACTAGAGTTTGGAAATGAGCTTATTGCAACATAAAGATTCTTTTTCTTCGGCTTTAAAGCAAGATTCTAAGTCTGAAGATTTTACTTCAGCCCTTACAGAACATATTTTTAATTTTCCAGACCAGATTTATTTTGTTTGAGAATATCTCTTTGATTTTTAGGGATCAGGGTTTAAAGCAAAGTTTTCGTGAAACTCTTGAAATAAAGAAAATCTTATTCAAGAATATTGCTTTGAATCGGGATACAGGTGAATATGGGCTGAACTCTATCTATGATAATTTATTAAAATCTGACAGAGTAAAGTTCAATTCACCCAATGTAGTTAACCTTTGTCCAAATGTTATATCACTGAACGCTAATGAACCGAATCCAAGAAGGTCAAAGAGGCTAGCTTCCGCCTTTGCTTAGAAAAGAATTAGAGATTTAAATAATATGTAGTTTTATTTGATTTCATATATATTTTTTTTTTTTAATTGTTTTAGTTTAGTTTTACTACTGATGACGGTCACTGTATATGTGACCGAAATATCTTTTATTTTTTGTAAATTTTCTATACACTGTCTATTAAAAAGGATTTTATCCCTATTTTGGACTTTTATTTTATCGGGGAGGGGGGAGGGTGTTATCCGATGGAATTTTCCACAGGAGTACTTTCCGCGGGAGTATTTTCAGTGGGAGAGTATTTTCTACGCGGGTATTTTTTGTGAGGGGGACGGGTACTTTCCGGTTTTTTCCGCAGGGGGATGGGCCGGGGGATAAACACCCAAAACCTAAGAATCAGCATGAAAACCAATAATGTGTCAACTCTAGCCGAAATTCCCTATTAATTTAAGTTTAAATTTACTTTTTTAATTTAGTTCTTATTTGTTTTAAGTTGTAATATTGTCCCATACTTATAGGTTGAATTTTTTCTATTTAATTTATATATTTAGAAACCGCAAACAATATTTGTTTTGAAATATTGTTAAGGAATTGCTCATATTAATTAATGAATGAAAAAATACTGCTGTTTTTTACATTTCAAAGGTTTTAACTATTTTTTTTTTTTTTTCAATTTTGAATTTTTGTCTGCAATATAAGCAGTAATTTTTTTAAGATATAGTTTCCAAAACCGTGCTCTTGCTCTAAAACCTACTCTGTAAAAGGCTTGATTTACTACGTGGATCCAAGCCCTACTTGAGCCTGAAACCGAAGCTAAAACCGATTTTGGTTCCCGAATTTTAGCGACAAAATTCCATTTTGTTTTTTCCCCGAATCTTGAAGACTTGTCACCGAAAACTCCCCGAGTTTTTAAGGCTTGTCCGCGAATTTTAAGATTCGAGAGTGGAAGCCGTGGTTCGCAACTAGGCTGATAGAAAAAAAAGAATATAAACAAGATTCCTATTCCGTAATTGTCATTTAAGAAAAGAGAGTTGAATAGTTTTGACTGAAAACCCCACTAAACGCCTTACAGAAGAAGAGATCTGTAACTACTCTGTCTATAGATTAAGTTGCAGTGAAATAGAAGAAGTTTTGAACTGCCAACTAAGAGCTACATCTTAGTGCTTCACATAGGCCTAAGGCAGTAGCGTATCCAGGGGGGGGCGGAGCCCCCCACCCCCTAAATTTCTTTTCTTTTTTTTTAAGTGCCAATATAGTAAGTTACGAAATATTCACGCTTTTTAGTTATTTGCAACACCCGTTCTTTTTTTCATTTCTTGTTAAATGGCTATCCATTTCTCCAGCAAGCTTATATCATTATTTTATCATCAAACGTCCAATCGCCTCCTGTAATCAAACAAGATGTCAAGGAATTTTTCTCACGTTTTAACCCCCGCAGCTATAAGCACTAGCTTCTCTGCAATGAATGAATTGCAATAAGGAATCAGACTAAGAGGCGATAGTTCATTCAAAGTTTCAAACGCTGCTATAATTGCAGTGTAAGCTAAGCATTGAAACGGAAAGGTCACGTGAGAGGAAAGAAAGAAAATTACCTTAAATTGCCTTAAATCGCGTGTCCAGTGAGATAAGGGTGGTTTTGAGCCTCCTGTAGAAATCTCGCTGGTGGTGTTTCAAGGTTATGATTTGACATTCCAGTTCTGCCTCCATTCAGCGTTGGCCCAGTCTTGATCAACTCCTTTCTTGAAGGCATCTAGAGTTTTAGATTGGATGGTGGCTTCAGACAGGCTGTTCCAGAGTGGGACGGAACAGACTGAGAAGAACTGTTGGCACTCTTGCTAGATGAAACAGGGGGCTTGCAGCTTCTTGGTATGTCTTCTTGTGGTAGTTGAGAAGGACAGGGAAAAGACATGACTTAATAGGTCATTTTCTAGCAACTTACGAGTTTCTATTACGTCTCCTCTTTTCCTACAGTATACTAAGGTAGGGAGTTTGAGTAAGGCGAGACGTTCCTTGTAAGATTTGTCTTGGAATATAGAGATAAGCTTAGTTGCTCTTATTTGGACACTCTCAAGTACTTTCACATCCATCTTATAGTACGGAGAGGCTAGGGTCATGCCAAATTCCAGGTGAGGATGGACCATGGCTTTGTACAGTTTTGTAATCACTTCCGACTTCCTGGTGGTACATGTTCGCTTTATGAGGCCATGGGCTTGGTTTGCTTTTGCAACTTGAGCTCATGTGTGGCAGGGAAACTTCAGCTCACTGTCAACAATAAACCCCAGGTCCTTCTCCTCACTGACTGCCTCAAGCTGGGCGTCTCCTATGTTATATGCAAGTTTTGGAGTATAGCGTCCAAGATGTAGGACTTTACATTTTAAGGCATTGAACTGTAGACACCAATCCGATGACCATCTAGATAGTCTGTCCAGATCTTCTTCCATAGTTGACAGATTTAGGTTGTACTGGGCCAGTCCTAGGAGCTTGCAGTCATCAGCATATAGTATCAAAGGATTCTTCAGGTTCGTTGTACAGTTATTGATATACATGCTGACAAGCCTAATTAGTTCTAGTTAGTTCTTGTAGTCAGATACTAATATGAAACTCGTGCTTTACTTGAATAGTGGTTTCTCGGGTTTTATGTTTGTGGAAATCTCACCGGCTCTGTAGTAGCGGAACAAATCATTGGCCAATACATTGCGTTCGGGTTAAAAATTGAGAAATTTGTAGGGGTTGGTTTTGATGGGGCCAGCACCCTGTCAGGCTGCTATTCTGGTGCACAGGCAGAAATTAGTAAAAAAAATCCACATTTGATCTACATCCGCTGTACATCGCAAAGCTTAAATTTTGCTTTATGTAAAACTAGTAGGGTAGGACTTGTTCGATCAACCTTTGCTATTATACAGCAGATTACATAATTTTTATCATCCTCACTAAAAAGAACAAATATGTTTGTAGAAGCGGTCGTTGTCATTTGTCCCGATAGTCCTGTGAGGAAGCGTGTGAAGTAGTGCGAAACGAGATGGGTGGAGCGTCATGATTGCAGTTTATTTTTTATGTCTTTGTATTGTGTGATTATTTCTGTACTTGAGGAAATAGTTGGTAGCATATGGTGCGATACGGAAGTTATTTCAAAAGCGAATGCGTTGGTTTCAGCAGCAACCAAATTTAGTTTTATGTTCACGATGGCTATGCTAGAGTTTGTAAGTGCCATAATGCTCTCTGTCTCTATTGCTCTGCAAGCCAAAGATTTAGACTTAGTTGACTGCTGTCGGCATATTATGCTATGTTCTGATACTTTACTGCAGTCAAAAAATAATTTTGAAACAATTTTTCAGAAAGCCTACGAGCTTGCACAAGAGTTAAATGTGGCTCCGGCTGTTCCAAAGTCTATCCGCGGAAAGTCCATCAACGATAATGAGACCATCAAGGTTTTTTATCGCGAGTCATTGTTCGAACCTTACTTTGCTTCACTTATTGAAGAACTTGATCAAAGAATTTTGCGCCATCAGGAGGCATCTTTCAAAATCGGAAGGCTTTTGCCAGCTAACAGCGAGTCATTACATATTAATGAATTTGTGGACGCTGTTGCTGTTTACGAGGGATTTCACGGGGGTAGACGTGCGCTCGAATGTGAGTTAGTCCTTTCGAAAAAGAAGTGGTTCGGAATGTCTGAAAAACCATCAACTGTTGCTTCGACTCTTGCGTCATGCAATGCAAAATTTTTCCCATGCATTCAAAGGCTTTTGACGATTTTTCAGACATTACCAGTGACTACCGCTTCTGCTGAGAGGAGCTTTAGCTGTCTTAAGCGATTAAAAACCTATCTGCAGAGCTCACCGGGCGAGGAGCGTCTGAACGGACTAGCTCACACTGTGTTGCCACAGTCACAGGTGTTCTGTGAAACTTCACAGGTTTTTTTGATGGTCACAGGTTCACAGGTTTTTGCCGCTCAATGGTAGAAAGTCACAGGTTTTTGTGCTAAAGGCTCCTAATATCACCTAATATTCTGCTAAAAGTAGAATTTTGTAGAGCTCACATTTTTAAATTATTTTTAGTGATTTTGAGACGACATTTATGTATCATAAATCTAAAGCTTCATCACATTAATCACAAATGACAGCCATGGCCATTTTGACACAACCATTTTGAATTGAATTGAAAAAGATGATAGGTCGGAGTGAAAAGGCTTTTATATTATCTAATTTTTTCCTGTATAAACCAATCTGCAGAAATTATCTGTCTGTTATTAGATTGTAAAAAGTGTCTTTTAAGCTTCTTTTATAAGTCTTTTAAGCTGCTGCTTCAGCGGCATCTAAAACCTTGCCAGACTGGTTAGAATCTTTTGTGCATGAAGAATACACTACATTACCCATAGTCCAAAGAGGATTGGAAAGTTTCATGAATACCAGAAGTTTGCTAAAATTGAAGTGAAACAGTTGCTATCGGCGGTTTCTACGAGAAGGCTCAGCTTTGAAGCACCCATCAGATGGCTATTACAAACCTGGAATGCCTTGTTATTGTTTTACGGTGGTCACGTGTTAGGCCAGGGCACTGCAGACAAGGCGAGCAAGGAGAAGGCACTCAAAATATAAAACGCTTTAAACAGTTCTGTCACGAAGGCCTCTCCATGTTCTTGCCCACGATCTTGGGATTACCAATTCCCTAAACACTGACTTTCAGAGCAGTGAAACAAGAATCTGTAGGCTGGTGAGCAGCTTCATTACGACGTACGCAATATTACTCCAAATGTTCATAAGAAAACGTCTGATACTGGTAGCGAAATCACCTTTCTCTATAGATCTGGTTTCCGCGAACTATCTTGAACTGGATGACATGAAATTAGGCACCAATACCGAATGTTACCTGGAGGAACACGGATCAAGGATTGCTGAGGACTCACTCAAAGCCTTTAAGGTCAACTGTCTGAGGTTCTGCAAGCATTTGAGACAAAGAATAAGCTGGGAAGATCCAATTTTGTCCGATCTTGAGATTTTGGATCCCTGCGTTGCACTCGGATCTGAAGAGATGTTCATTATTTGCATTCTCGTGCACTTTTCTACGCTCCTGGGAAGCGATGCAACGATTATAGAACGCAAGAGAGAAAGCATTGACCGTGAGCTGCAAGAGCTCAGGTTGAGCCGAGCTGATCTTGGTCAAGATCTGGTCGACCAACCATCTGGTTTCTCCAAGAGTATTTTGCATCTAAAGAACGGTATTGGCGAAAAAAAGTTTGCTGATCTGTCGACCTTTATGTAGCACCTCTTTTGTCTTCCCCATACAAGCACTGCTGCAAAGCGACAGTTCTGTTTCCTGTCGCATATGAAAACAAGACTGCGTAACAAGCTGAACACCGGGACAGTTAGTACATTGATGATGACCAAACAGTTAGTTGGTGAAGCTGCTTCCTGGACTATTCCAAGTAATCTACTGCATAAGGCTATCAAATGGAGAGAGGCAGTTTGCAATAAACAAGGTCCTCGTTGTGCTAAACCTGACAGCTCACGCTCCGACACTGAATAGACTACTGACTTAGATGGGGTGAGTATTTCGTTGCTTCTATGCATTCCAGCTCCAATGCAAAGATTCAGCTCGTAATTTTTCCTCGTACCAACGATAATTCATCCTTTTTTTCCTTTCGAAGAGAACAATTATCTTTTCTCATTAAATCGTAAAGATATGAGAGGGAATTGTTATTGATTGATAAAAATAAACCAATGCCTTATCTTACGGTAGATACCAGGCCAAAATGTCGGAATGAGCTTCAAGAACAGATTAAATAAAGATCATTTTGATCAGAAGTGAGGTTTGAAGATGTACTTTAAGGAGTTAAAGGATTCCAATAAGCTTTTCTTTAAAGCGCGAGAGGATTTAGAGTTGTTTTTTTTAAAATAGATTTTATAATGTTCATATAATTTTAAATATTAAGAAAGAAAAAAAACTTAATGTTTCTTCAAGAAGAATCAGATTGTAAAGAGATTATTAAAAAATTATTAGATTATTAAGATTTCAGAAAGTTCCCCGTTTATTTTCTAAAATTGGTCTTTTTCTTGAAAATTGGTCTTTTTGTATACCTTCTGTTCCTATTTTTCGTTGGTTGGGTATCACTGTTACTAAATAAATTTCTGGCCTTCGCCAGTACACTGTTCGTGATGTTAAAAAGGAAATTCAAATGGGTTCTAAGATTGCTGCCAATCAAGGGAAGTATCACCGACGAGAACTGGGTAGGCTACATTCTACTTTTTGTAATAATACTGTCCTTTACCTTTCTGGTCTTCCCGTTTTAAAAAAGAAAGACGTTAAACATGTTCAGTCTTTTTATTTCAGATCTTGTAAGTTCTACTTTTTCTCCCTCCCCCTCCCCACCTTGGCAAAGTAGTGGTAAAATAATTCGTAAGTTTGAAGTTCTCGATGTAACAGCAAAGTTGGCTATGCTGCAAAGAAGGCTTTCGGATTCATCTTTTTGTCATTTTTTGCCTCATCATCCTTTGGTCCGTCTGTTCGGTTAATTTCTTTGTAGTGTATTTTACTTCATTTTTTCTTTTTTTTCCTTGTCTTACTCAAAACTTTTTGTATGACATAGGGTTATAAGTACATTATTATTATTATTAGGGAAATAACTGAGAAAAGCCAGGCAAATAGAACAGACCTAAAAATGCAGCGTAAGTGGATTTAATTGTTTTGGTCCAGGATCAGCATTGCCTAAGGACATGTTCTAGTTTTAAAAATTCTTGCTTTAGGATTCGCAATAGGAATTAGAGAAAAATATCTCTTTACATTCGAACAGATTTCCCTTCAGCCTCTAAAGATTTCCTTTCAACCTTCAAGGAAAATTTTATACATCTGAACCTAGCATTAGGTAACTGTTGATAGTATCTGTCTCTTTTGCAGGGTTTAAGCTACATGTGGAATTTATACTACCATGACTCGGATCAGTTGTGACTTACCAATCAATATCATTATATCAACCAATCAAATCAACCAATTATGACTCAGATCAGTTGTGATTTATCAATCAATATCATTATATCAACCAATCATATCTTTGTGTTTTTATGCCAATCTTGTTTGCCAAGACCTGAAGAACCGTAGTAGTAATAATTGTTTTTTTCTTCATTCTAAAACGTCGCAGCATTTACTTGAGAATCATATGCCAGCGGTCTAGTTTAAACCTTGTGTGCAAGACGGACGTGGCTGGCTAATTTTCAGTACCTATTGCTTTAGATTAGAAGTTGCCAGAAATTGTACTCGGATCATCAAAATTTAGCGTGGTTTCTAAGAAAACAGGTGGAGTGCTTTGAAAATATGATTTGTGAGAACGTGAAATTCATTCCCCTGTTGCCCTTTTGAAAACTGGAATATTATAACCTAAGTTGTATAGAGATGTATGGGGGTGACCAAGTTTGATGTCTAGTGATGGCTTTATACCTCGACAAAATTAACGTGTGAATGCCCCCCTTTTTTATGATCTACCAACTTATTTTACTTCTGCAAGAAGTTTTGCTTTGTGTTAGTTAAACACAATTCTTTTAAAGTCAGATTTCTTGTCCGTCAGGTTTGGAAATGTTCAAAATTTAGAAACACTGCATGATTTTAACTTAAATTAAACAAAAATGCAGTAAAGACTTTTTCGCTAGATAATTCAGCCCTACAATTGCCTTAAGTAGCTGAGGGCTACTTCTAAATGCTCAGAAAACGCCAAGAGAAAGGAGTTGTTAAACAATTTCAACCACTTGACCAACCAATTGGCTTGAGTGGTTAATGTGATCGACGTCTTTTGTTCTAGATCCTGGAATCTGACTGAGGAATCTGTTAATGAAGACTGAACTTTACATAGTTGTTTTGCAACAAACTACATCTTTTTATTTTACCTTCTATTATTTTGCGAACTTCTATCTAAGCAACGTAATTTGCTATTCTATCTACTTACACCATAAGTTGCGCTATGGGGGCAAATCTTACAGAATTGAAAGAAAATGCACGAACCAAAAAAATCATAGTTCCTGCCTGGTATTGCGAATAGATTTCTAGTCTAGGAATTGGGATTTCTGTCAGGTTTGTGCATGGTCTTTAAGGAAATCTATGTGTCTGAACTTAAGGTGAAATTTCACGATGCGGAAAACCGTGCAGAGGTGATCATACGTTTTTCCATGCAGATTGAACAATTTTATTTTCAAGTTTAAGACCATGTAGGTCATCGTTGGTCAAAATAGACATTTCGTTACTTCAGCTGTTCGGACCTTGTAACACCCATAAATCCTTAATAGCTACCGAAGATCAACGACTAGCATCTTTTTCGCATAACTAATCCAATTATCGAAGTGAAAATGAGTCTCGATGATTGGTCCTTTACTTTCTGACTAAAATAGGTAGCGGTATTTCAATAAAATTTCGCTCTGTTGACATTCTCATGACGATATCTATCTGTCATTTATTGAAATTGAAAAGCACAACATGTAATTTGTATGTAGCGTTAACTCCAAAGCTGGAAATACCCGCAGAACTCATGTAGGGAACAGACCGCTAGGTAGCATACCTCTCGATTTTCCATGACGTGTTTTCGGGCCAGAGGAAGATTTTCCAAGGTTTAAGTATCTTTGCAGTAGCATTCTAGTGCTGCTGCTTCATAGTAACAAATGTAAACTTTAGTAAGAATGTAAGAATGCCTGAACACGCTCTAAAAGTGGTCACAGGTTTTTTGACGAATTTCACAGGTTTTTTGGCACTTTTTTCACAGGTTTTAAAAATTCGTAGTGGCAACACTGAGCTCACATGACCCTGAACCACAATATCCATGTAGATGCTGACCAAGTTTTTGATAAATTTGAAGCCGAAAAAGACCGGCGGCTGTTACTGTGAGAGGATAGGTCGTCTTTCGTTGCTCGTTTCTCTAAGTGCAGTTGATTCTGGTTTTTAAACTTTAATTGTGCTTCATCCTCTGTAAACAATGTTAATAGGTATCAATAGGCCTACATTTCTTGCTTTCATGGCTGCTATATTAGGTAGAC